>NW_022157248.1:0-85322 GCF_007821495.1 Lachnellula hyalina
CTTGTTTATTTCCATTGCCTGGGGTGGTGCTTTTGGTGTGTGAGAGGGATGGAAGGGGAAAGGGCTAATTGATTGATGTTTTTGGGGTGATAGGTTTTCAGGGCTATGCAAGCTAGTTATGTGAGGTTATTGCAGAACCCGTTTTATGATCCGGATGAGCATAGTCCGCCGACGGGGAGGGGCGGGAAGAAGATTATGAGTAGGAGGTTTGCGGAGGAGATGAGGAGGATTGGGGAGGAATGGATGCCGGGGTTTGGAAATTTGTGAGGGTTATGAGGAGATGGTAAGATGGGTTGGGCTTGTGCATTGAGAGGTGTTTGAGGCGTATATGCGAATTGCATACAGAAGCGATAATTGACTGCTGATTCTATGGATCCATCTATCTAACGCGTGTGACCTGAACGCGAGGTGGACTTGTCGAAATCTAGACTCCAGTTCTATCATCACTTCTTTGTTCTAGAGTCTAACCCTTCCGGTCCTTGACCCCAAGGCCCAGCCTTCTTTCCCCATTTCATCATTCCCCAAGCATGAGTCCATCCAATCTTGGTTGGTGGATCCCGCTTTTCACGAAAAGGTCCATTCGGTCTGCTTGCCATCTCCTCTAATTCCTTTCCCTGCAATCCCGCGGGCTTATCAAGTTCAATCGAATCCCCGATCTTCACATCACTGCCTACAGACAATACCTCAGGGATAGTCACATCTGCTTGAGAAGAACGTTCCCATCTTCTCACTTCCAGTGGCAAAGGATTCCACCAGTTCGGCTCAGACCTCGCGTGCCATCTCGCACCGCACATTTCCCACAGCCGTGATCTTGCCCGTTTATACGCAAACCGTTCATCTTCTCCAGTGAAAGAACTAGTCATTCCAAAGTCAATTTGTCGTCCAATCTCATTCCCTTTACCAGGCAGAGGGCCAAAATCCGAGTCTTCATCCGGGTCGTAGCCTGCTTTAGGTTCTTCGGTGTACGCTGAGATATTTGGCCTGAAGGGGGAGGTTTGGTCTTGGTAGACTTCAGACAGTGTTTCGGGGTAGACGGCATCACCGCCGTCATTCTCATCTTGCTGGCTCTTTCCATCTTGCACTGCGGTGGTTTCGGGGAAGAATAGATCATCGGGTCCCGCTTCTGCGTGGATAATAAGCTTGCAGCGTGCTTCGTACAGAGCGTCTAAAAGTGTGATCATTCGCCTTGCTTCGTTCTTTTGTGAGAGATGAAGAACTGGCACTTTGTCCAGAATCAAGGTGTGAAATGTTGACGCCAAGGTGATGTAGTCTGCTGGTCCTAAGGTACTGGCACAGAGTTCTGCGAATGTCCAGTATGTAACTCCCGCACAGTGATGTGGTACTGGCACCTTTCGACCATAGACTAAGATGGTTGTAGACTGCCATTCAGGAATCGTATCTTGCATATCCAACGGCAATGCTGATCTTACTGTTTCGTCCCACGTTTCTTTAGTGTCTGAGAGCAGAATATATTCCATGGGCTTTGTGGCCTTTTCCGCCGTTGACTCGTTTTTCGACGAGTCTCTTTGAAGATCAAAGATTCCAGGTGAAGCCCCTCTCTTTCCAGAAACATCTTCAATAAACTCCTCCCGCATCGCCTCGGTGATATCTGAAGTTTCAGCATCTTCTACTTCTCTCCGTCGCCAATCCTTTTCTGCTCTCATGTCCCAAATATCGCATCTAGCTTTTAAAACCTCCACAAACGCAGCGTACTCGTTATTTGCTGGAAACATGCTTGGCTGTCTTCCACCACTCAAGCCCAATATATTGCTCACAAGCCCTCCTTTGGTCTGCGCTGTGAAATCCATACCGCTAGCTTTAGAGAGCTCATCGGGCATTCGATTCGATGATGCAATAAGAACACCACCCAGCTGGAAGAATGCGGTAAAGAGATTGCTTATAATCTTACTTGCAGCTCGATCCGGCAACTGAAACTCATCCAAAAAGAGAATTGGAGACTTTTCTATCATGTCTTTCGCCAACCATAATAGAGAATGCTCCGAGTCCAAATTTGCACTTTCCAAACGACGTTGCTCTAGACGCGCTAGAGTTTCCAACATGAAAGTATTGAAATGCCACCTCCTTTTCTTGCTATTCGGTAGACATTCGGCAAGCAAGTCGACCAGCATGCTTTTGCCTGTACCCACTTCTCCGTGAAGTAGCAGACCCCTCGGGGAGTCGATGTTCACAGCCTCCTCATGATTGGTGAGCACTCGCGTCAAAGCGAGTGTATCGCGGCGCTCATTTCGAGAGAATAGGTGCAAAAATAATGGATTTCGTCTTAATGGATGACCAGGAACCGCTACGGATCGGTCATTGTCCCCTGTTGGAAATTTGTCGACAACTCGACTAAGGGCTTTCAGACGATTTCCATATTCAGTATTGGGAGTATAGTCTTTCAGAGAATAGTAGAGATTCTGAAGTTGCAGCGCAAGTCGATACTGAGAGGCATCTGGATCTATGATCTTTTTTTGAAGGAGACTACGATATAAGACCAAGGGATTGGTGATGGCGAGGGCAGTGGTTGGGGATGCTATTTTCGCCGACATTTGGATATATTCATCGTTGAGGATTCAATATGAGGACCAGAATGTAGACGTCACAGATCTAGCTCCGAAATTGACCAAGACTTTATTTAGGTGTTGTGTCACTTGACCGTATCCCTGTCAGATAAAATTTGACCCTTTCGATAATGCAGTCAGTCGTGGTGGACCAGATAATGTGTATATAATGTGTATGGATGTAGAGAGGTACGAGTAGCTCAAGAAAGGAAGAACGCTGACAGCAGTGAATTGTATAATTCCTAGGAAAGGTACCCTAAAACTATCTAACGAGACTACCTACGGATAAGTTCCTTAGTGATAGCCAGAACGAGGACCCAAGACTCTACCAGGTGAAGATCCAGACGTCGATTTCGTACTATCCAGATCCTAAGAGAATTTATCCAGAGTGTGCGAGTCGTGACGATGTATTGTAGAATATTTACTTCGTGTGCTGTACTTGTACGTAGGTGTGCCACTGACCGCCCAGTGCAATTTTAGCGCGTAAATTCTGCCTCCCCGGGTCAACTTGCGTGTGAGTACTTGTAAACAACCTTGAAATAGTTGCAGCCTCGACGACCTCCCAGGTCTCAACATCGCATCAACGTCTAGATCATGCGATTTCGAGACAGCTAGCACGCTCTCTTCTCTAGAACAACATCGCCCTATTTATCCCGTTCGAGCGACCGTCACGATGTTCTCGTCCGCGACAACAAATACACCTGCGGCCTCCATTCGGACCAGCAGAAGAAGACAGCGACCTCTCTCGAACGAGGGCTCCATATCTCAACCTCCGACTAAGAGACAGAGGAGTACTCTTAATAAGGAGACATTTGTACCGCCTGATGGTCGCCCACTTGAAATGACGGAGACGAAGACCTCCAAGCCAGTAGCAGCACTTGTGAAGCAAGAGAGTAGGGAGATCTCCGGTCCGCAAAAGCAAATCGCCGTGAGAGGGAAGAAACCTAGGACGGGTGACCGTAGTAACAAAGGGGATGGGAGTACAGTTCTGGTAAGTTGAATACTTGGTCCCACCCTAGAGTTAGCATCCATAGCTGATCTTTATTCTACCCATAGACGGCGAACGATACCTACACTGTCAGCAGGATTATTTCTGGGCCCGAGAAACTTCTTCTTGCAAATACAGCGAGTTAGTAAGTTCCATCTGTTTGAGCTTCCAAATCTAACATACACTTCCCCAGGTCGGGAGCATGGATCAATTCACTCTGACAGCGGTTATGCACTCATTCTCTCCCATACTCATGCCACCGTTTGGCCTTACTCTAAACCTCCGACCGAATTTCCTCCCTATGTCTTCGATATACCGCATCCTTCAAAACACGCTTCCGACCCCCTCCCTCTTGGCTGTCTGGTGTCGCCCTCTACATCCTCCTCAGAACCTGGACTCGTCGTGGTCATTCCCACAAGCGGCAAGATTACATACTGGGAATCAGTCGATAGCGCAGCTACGATAGGTCTCAGGTTGCGACAAAATAATATCGAGTTGTCTATCCCAGGAATGCATTCGGGAGAAACAGTCATCCAGATTCTCAATGCGGAGACCGCTGGCTTTGTTTTAGCTTTCAGCACTGGTAGAATTGCATATATGAACGTTAGAGACGGCCAAGGTCGACCTACAATCTCTGTGCAATTTCTTCGTGGAAGCTCTGGATCCACTGGTGGGGGCATTTTCGGTAGCTTGAGGAATGTTTTATCAACCTCTGCATATCGCGGGGACATTGCAGCTGTAAGAGCAGATCTACCCCGGAAAGTGGGCGAACGACAAGTGGTGGTGGCAACTGCAAAAGGCAAGATTCAATCCTGGGACATACAACGAGGTGGACATAGTTCTCTCAATGCGGAAGCCGATGGGCGGGAGACGATCGTTCAGACAATAAAGCAGGCGTATCCTACATTCAGCGACCTCCTCATCGAAACTTTTGAGCTTCTCGACTTCGCATTTACGACGCTGCCGACACAACCGTCATATTCTCAAGCAAGTGATGGTATTCCGCTATTACTCTTAACGTCCCTTACTGATCGAGATGTCTCCCATTATTTCCTTGTTAGTGTAGCACTGCTGCAAAGTGGACTCACAATCAATAAGATCCGTCCCATCAAATCCTATACGATTCCTGTAAACCAAGATGCGATCTCTAAGACACGACTTTACCTACCAAATCCTGCTCATTTCGCCTATATCGTCTTCGACCGAGCCGTAGCTGTCATCTCAATGGAAGCACAATTGGAAGAAGCACAATACGGCTCCCCTCATTCACAACTTATGACAGAAAGCCATATGTCACCCCAAACGTTTGAGGACGTTGTGTTTTTCCGGGACGACGCGGGTATTGAAGTCGTCGGATCTGGAATGGAAGAACCTCAGGAGCTATCTCCACATGCAATGGGAATCTTCAAACCACAGGGCCACAAACCTAGATTTCCTGCGGCAGTACTGCTCGTTCGAGGTAAAGGTGGAGGCATAGTGCGAGTAGCAGCACCCGATTACTCTAACCGCACTTCTGCCTACACTCAGCAAGTGACTGCCAAGAGCAAACTTGAACAGGCCGTTTACTTTGGAAGTGTAAAGGAAAACCCAATCAGTTTTTCTGTACGGCCGGAGCTACCGTTCCTTGCTAGCGAACTCAGTGAAGCGGCATTGATTTTAAGCAAGGACATATTATGTTCTCGGAATCCACATATCCTTTCTGTGCAACCAAACTTTGCAGACAGCCTCAAACAACGGTCAGTGGCTCTGCATGACCTCGCGCAGTATTTGAAATCCAGTGGTGTTGAGTTAGATCGAGCTACACGATGGAAACTACTTTGTGATGCCGAGAAAATGGCAGCAGCTACGACTGTTTGGAATCTACATGATGCTCGTGTCTCTGCGAAGCCGAAAGGCGAAAAGCGTAGTTTGATCACAGATATCGTGGAGAGCATTCACGAGGACTACAAGACTGAGCCTGTGACGGAAGAGGGCGAGCTAGATCGTGTCCGAAAGTGGTTCACTTGCGATGTCTCGACATTTCAGATTGCGGTTCCTTGGGCGTGGCAAGTAATCAAGCATACATATCAGGATGGCCACAAGGACCATGCCTTTGTCGTGGAAATGCTTAGCGACGCAAATGACGTTGTCATGGGAGTATTACAGACTGCTTTCGCGTTTCGAACAGCTAATGCCAAGCTGTATGGTCTTCAGGACGAGCCTCTGGAACATGGAGTGCTCGTCGCTGATTACGAAGGACTTCCTGAATTTTGGACCTCTACAAATCTCATTGAGGATGCTGTCAGGAGGCAATTACAGCTTGCGCAGGAGCTCGTGAAGGAGTATTGGAATAAGCCCCAGAAGCAAGGTCAACCCATCGTTGCCGTGGTCAACAAGTTGAGAAATGAATACCCAACCCTCGTCGACATGGGAATCCGGTCAAGCAATGAGCGAGTTCGTTATTGTCTATCTCGCGCCCAAGATTCTCCGCAATTCCAGATCGAGGCGGAACAGCTCCGCCTAACACAGGAAGAAGCCCAGGATAGGCAAATCACTTCTCTGCAGGATGACATGGCATGGTCCGATGAGGCTCTGGCGTTGGCGGAAAAGTTTGAGATCCTCAAAACCCTTGCACGGGTAACTTTTGTCGAATTAAATAAAACGAAGCCAAATGCCAAGGAGGTCAGAAAAAAGATTGCACACTATTTCGACAAGTTTGGAAAAAGATGGGCTGCAGCTTTCTACGAATTACAGATAGACATCGGTTCCATGGATAGCCTTCTCGATCATTTTAAAGAACAACAGGAATACTTGACTTCGTTCTTACGCGCAAAACCCGAGTATGCGAAAGTGGCGTGGATACACGAAATCGATCGTGAGAACGATTTTGACCAAGCCGCAAAAGCACTTCTCGACGTCGGCCTAACGCGAGAGCAGAACGTTTGGAGCAAGAAGATCGAGTTGAGTATCGGGAAGCTGGCTCGATTAGCTGGTAGAAGTTACAGTCAGGAGAACGGCATATTGATCCCAGATGGACGCAGGACTGAACTTGCTAAAACCCAGGACCAACTTGGCCTGATCAGGATTCAAGACACGGTCTACGACTACATTCTCCCTTCGATTGGTGCCGCAATTGACGAGAATGCGGAACTTCAGCTAGCGCTCGAAGCACATCGCTTCAGAGATTTGAAGCACCAGCCGACCTTTTCCAAAACCTTGGAACAACAAATGGCTAATCTCATCAGGCACACAGCCATGGATGCTCTCTCTTTAGTGGACCTACTTACCCTGATGGGCGACGATAGTTCAGCGGATCAGAATTCATTTACCGACCAGCAGTTCTATCTGGCATTGCAAGCAACTCGACATGGAATCACGGACGAAAAAGAGCGGATCTTGACGCAACGTGTGATCTGGCGAAGATGTATGTTGAGGGATCCGTGGTCTGTGATCAATAACACAGATATGAAGGACGACAATCAGGTTTCTGAACAGTCGAGAAGTACGAACCTGTACCGGACATTCAGAGCCTGTCTGAAAAATCGTAAGCCAAAGATTACTGAATATTGGTTCCCCGGTGCTAACTATGATAGGTCTATTCGAGAGCAATTCTTCTGTGTTGCCAATCGACCCATTGAAGATTGAGCATGCTGGTACCGACGACCTAGATTCTCGTTTCTCTGGTGCGGACGAAAGCAGGAGGGATCAGGTCTGTAGGGATTACCAGATCGAAGATGATCAATTTCATGAGCACATTGAGAAACATCGATTGGTTAATTGGTACTCGAGTATTCTAGAACAAGCAAAACAGGACTACGCTAGAGAAATTGTGGGGGAGACGGAGGATGGGAAGCATATGAACGATGCGAAATATGATTTGGAGGAACTCGAGGAGACCATTGCACGCAACGAAAAGGGCAAAAGCGATGGTGTATTCCGGACAAAGCACCCGTATAAACCAAAGGCGAGGGCTAGTGGGGGTGTGGGAGCCTTCCGAAGCTCTATCAAACAATATTGATTGAGCTTTGATAGCCATGCAAAGTTCTGGTTATGACACGGGTGGATTGATTGTACATTTATGAATCCCAAAAGTCTTTTGAATCTCAGCGACGCGAATTGGGAGGGAGGATGGGTTTGGTGTGAAGCGTATTATTGTATGTAAATTAGCAGTCGACACCTTTTACTGAGGTAAAAAACTTGGTTAGAGTATGAACAGATCACATGCCGGCCTTCCTCTGAAATTAGATATGAGATGAAGCCGGAGAAACTACTGGTACAGTAGACGCGGTCCAGGGGTGAAGGATGGGGGGATGAATCTATGATAGATTCGGCTTCCATTTCCGAAAGCTTATCTAGTAGAAGACTAGGATAACCGGTCAAGGGAGCTTTACGAGCTCGAGATGTGCTTCTCGACTTTTGGTGTACGGAGAATCACCACGTAGATAGTAGGTAGTGGGTACGGTTGAGAAAAAGGAAAGCAAAAGCCGGCCGTTGTTTACCGGCAACGATGAAAGACGGACACAGCGCTTGCTTGCTTTTCTGCCGACAGTGTGGAGAAGTTCGAGATGTAACAGCCGCCCGCCTATCAATTGCATTTAATCTTGCCAAGCTTTGTCCAAGCCAGCTATTTCTGTCTTGCTTTTGCGCCCTGGGTAGGCAGCGGCAGCCCCTGGATGGAGGGAAACAGCGTGACTTTTCGGAATACAGCGCAGGACAACAGGGCGACAGGGCAACATACCGGTATCCTCTGGTGCCTTCGAGACGAAACTTGTATTAATATGTGTAGATGTCCACGTCCTCGCTGTCTGTTGTTTTAGAATTGACCCTCCCTCGTGTTGTTTATTTGTTAGTAAACTTTGTTCGTTCCCCTAGTCAGGTCAGGGCAGGTCTTCGTAAGGCAGCAAGGCAGACATAACCGGGATCATTTGTCGCTCCTCCCTTTTCCCTACCCAGCCTAGCTTTTGCTTCAGTAATTTCGTTTTACTGCTACCGGTCCGTACAGTGCGTACACTTCTGTGCCGTGCTCTGCTCTGCTCTGTTCTGCCTCCTGTTATTGTTGCTCTCGAGATCCGCACAGGTCTATCTTAGATATCTGTGCGCTGCCACGGGCCACTGATTCACCCACAAGCAGTTTCCACCAGAACTTGTCCTTCCCTCCAATTGTATGCTTTCTTTCCTTCCTGCGCCTGAACCCATACCCACACCCACACGTCGTTCACCGCCGAGCACCACCAATCCAATTCGGGACAGCCAGCCATCCAGCCAGCCCCAATCCAACAACCTCACCTCGCCAGCAAACCTTTTATCTACATCCACGACAACAACTTCTGGTCGTCGTTGACGTTGCAGGAGGATACCATCATCGTCGGGGTTCTTTTCTTTTGGGGGAGACGAGTCACGCTGAACGTTCCCTTGCCACAGTCGTCGCGTGCCAACCCTACTCAAGTCTCGCGTTCTTCGGTTGGGCTTCATAACTCTGTTCAACAACGTTGATCCTCAATCTGCCGTCGAGCTCTACGACGAGCTTCCCCTTTCCCTATCCATCCTTCCGATGGCCTCCTCATCTTCGAATGTTGTCGGTGTCCACTACCGGGTGGGCAAGAAAATCGGCGAGGGATCATTCGGTGTAATATTCGAGGGGACGAACCTGTTGAACAATCAACAAGTTGCTATCAAATTCGTATGTCTTATCCCCAACTCGGTCAAGACCATGCCGGTACCGCTCTATGTGCAGTGGCATAGGCGGGTGACATTACGATCCTATGCTTACAGCTCTTCTTCCTTTAGGAGCCCCGAAAGAGCGATGCACCTCAGTTGCGAGATGAGTACCGAACATATAAAATCCTTGTTGGTTGCCGTAAGAATGCCAAATCTGTCGATAGAAAGCTCAGAACTGACGCGAAGACAGCTGGAATCCCTAATGTTTATTACTTTGGCCAAGAAGGCCTACACAATATTCTGGTCATCGACCTACTTGGGCCTTCACTCGAGGACCTATTCGACCACTGCAATCGGAGATTTTCAAACAAGACTGTTGTAATGGTAGCGAAGCAGATGGTATGTAGTGATATTCCTTTAACAAATTCCTGTTGCTAACTACCGCAGCTGTCGAGGGTTCAAACAATTCACGAGAAGAACCTCATCTACCGAGACATCAAGCCCGATAACTTCCTCATTGGTCGACCCGGCTCGAAGTCAGCTAATGTGATACATGTGGTGGATTTTGGCATGGCAAAACAATACCGAGACCCGAAGACAAAACAACACATTCCCTACCGCGAACGAAAATCTCTCTCTGGAACTGCGAGATATATGAGTATCAATACACATTTGGGACGTGAACAATCAAGACGAGACGATCTCGAGGCTTTAGGTCATGTTTTCATGTATTTTCTCCGAGGAGGCTTACCATGGCAAGGTCTCAAGGCTGCTACAAACAAGCAGAAGTACGAGAAGATTGGAGAGAAGAAGCAGACGACTGCGATCAAGGACCTATGTGAGGGTTTCCCGGAGGAGCTCAACAAATATCTGAGTTACGTTCGTAATCTTGGCTTTGAGGATACCCCTGACTACGATTATCTCCGAGACCTCTTCACCCAAGCGTTGAAGAACACAGGCGAAGTAGAGGACGGCGAGTACGACTGGATGAAGCTCAACAATGGCAAAGGTTGGGAGGCCATGAAGCAGCACCCATCTCACAATATGCTACATCACCCTAATGCGGTCCCAGGTGCATCGCAAAGAGAATTACATGGAACAACACGAGCAGGAAACAGCACACCTGGTGGCCTCACTACCGCCCGTTTAAACGCCGCGCAACCCCCGCCACCGTCCCCAATCAAGCCGGGGATGGGCAAAACGCGCGATCGACCAAACGCCCAAGGCGGGTTGGTCCCAAAACGCAGCAGCGGAGCGGCGGGGGGGCTCCAAGACGTCGCTACTCCAACCGGCTCAACCCAGGCACAGTTCCAGAACAGCTCGAACAACCTGCCCCAGAGGATGACGCCCCAACCAAACATGAACCCACAACCCCAGAGCAGAAACCAGGACCCACAACCGACGGGCTTCCAGAAGTTCATGAAGACCCTATGCTGCGGTTAGTTACCTGCGCCTGACGGTCCCATTTAAGGCAAATTTACTGATTCATTCTAGGATGAATACATCCCCTTGATTAGAACAGCAAATACCAAGATCGATCCATGGCCCCCAAACACCAATTCTCATTTCTCCGAAGGCGTTAATAAAAACTGCTTTCGACACCCTCCTAATCACATACCAACCTTTCTGCTTTTCAGCAGTACTGCACGCCTTCTACACCTGCCCCCAGCAGATATGACCCGCTGTTTGTCTATACACGTCCCACCTCAGTCAGCCACGCTGCGTACACCCACCAATCTACGGTCTCTCGGGGTATGGCGTATGTCAGATTACTTCCAGATTAATATCATGATTTCTTTTACCTCATCAGCATCGCATTCCCTTTCATGGCACCTCAGCGTACAAAGACGGTCCGGTCCTGGTAGCAAGGAAGGGACTTCACGATAGTTATAGCTTTCTAGTTCGGAGCAAGGCAGTGGCGAACGGGTGAAATAGATGCATTGAGCTTGAGGTTTTCAGGTCTACTAGCACTATAAATGGAAAAGTTACAGATTAATTTCTATTTGATGAATTCATTATGTGATATGATATTCTCAATTTGCGCATTTTGCAATGCCTGACGCCCAGTCCCATGCCTTCCCATACATAACTTTCCATAGCTTACAATAATAAGGAAAGCCGTCTAATTTCAGAGACACATTACATAGCCCAAAATTAAGTCAACTTTTGCTTGATGAAGAAAGACCTGAGGTGAGAGAGCTGCCACGCGCAGGTAATTCCCAGCACTACCAGCTGAACCAGCGTCCATCTAACAACCCTTGCATTCGTCGACTCAGATTGATCTCTGAATTCAGCCTCTCGTTCCTATGCAAAAAGTCAGTCATCACTCATATTCACGTTCCAGCTTCATAGCCCTATCTCGTAGAAGTAGAATAAACAACTTACACGTTGGAACACCTGCTCGCGTCTAATATCAGCCAAGCGCCCATTCAAATCCTTAACCTTCTGCACAATATCCTGGATCTTTCCCTTATCCGTGCTCTCGATCGCACTCGTCTCCCCAATCGCCAGATCCAGGGTCAACTTGATGCCGCCCATGGGGTGCAGCGCCGACAGCCAGCCCTGTCCACCGGACGTCGACGAGGGCGTGAAGCAGATCTTGTGGTCACCCGAATCGGCGGCTGTGAAGGTGAAGCGGCCGGATGAGGAGCCTTTTTGGTTGATTACGCGGTGGTCGTTGTCGAAGACTTCCTGGTTTGGCGAGGCCTGTTAGTACATTCTCTACGCAGGGAAAAGGGGGGCAATAAATAGGGAGAATAGTTCGGGGGTATTTACATCGACGGAAATGGCGATGCTGAGCCCATCATGCTTAACCCACGCCTTCATGTTCTCATCGTATTCCTCTGCGCTGTAGTGGCCTACGACGAGGGTATCCTTGGGCAGCTCCTCGAAGAAACATTTCGGTGTTGTGCCGTCAATATAGAAGAACAGAGATTGTACTGGGGCGAGCAGCGCGCTCAGGGTTATAAGAGGAAGTATGGACCGCATGATTGACTTGTATCCGGGACGTGGAGATGGTTGTGTGAGGATGGGCGTGGAAAGGGGGTTTGCTGCTGATAGTTCGCGCGATCAATTGCTGCCACGTTCGGCTGGAATCAAGCCTTAATTTTTGATTGATTAGACAAAGCACGTGCCGATTTGACTTCAGCGCGTCAACCAACGAGGCTTCCATTCATCATTCATCACGACAGCCTCCAACACCGCAAAAGCCATCAATTCCGCATTTCCGTTTAACACATATTCTACGCTGGGAATAGTACATAATGTCTTCTAATGATGTGCGCGACATGCTAGATCTGCCAGACTCTGGATCCACGCGCCCAGCTAAGAAACAGAAATTAACAGCACCGCGCCCAGTTCTCAAAGGTCTCGCGCGCGAAATACAAAACCTGAGTGGAGACAACCCGATCGCGATTGTGCCCGAGGTATCAGCGTTTAAAAAAAAACGATATGGCAGTAGGAAACCGGTCGCGAAGTGGGAACAGAAACCCTTCAAGAACTCGGCGAGAGATGGGGATCCGCTGGTGCTGAGACATTGGAGGAGGAAGGAGGAAAAGCCGCCTGCGCCGCCTGTGGGGGAGGATGGGAATGTGGAGATGGAGGAAGCAGTGGCCCCGATAGCTGAGGAGATGGTTGAGGATTCAACGTTTGCTAAGTACAATGTACGGGTCAACGTTCCGGAATACACAGAGGAAGAATACAATGCGAAGTTACAGAATCAGGATTGGACGAAGCTGGAAACAGATCATTTGGTGGGCCTAGCATATGAGTATGATCTTAGATGGCCGGTTATATGGGATCGATATGAACCTCCGTTACCAGCTCCAGATTCTGCAGATTCACTTCTTGGTCTTGTGCTTCCGCCGAAAATTAGGACCGTGGAGGATTTAAAAGCACGATATTACTCGGTTGCGGCAACGATGATGGCGGAGAGGAAACCACCGATCAAGATGAACAGCGCGGAATTCAACCTGCATGAAGTTATGTCGAACTTCAACCCAGCAATCGAGACAGCTCGCAAGAAGTTCGCCGAAGCTGCTTTCCAGCGGACAAAGGAAGAGGCACGAGAAGAAGAAAGTCTACTGCTAGAATTGAAGCGTATCTTGGCGAGATCAGACAAGCTGAACGAAGAAAGACGAGAACTATATGCACGTCTAGAGGCCCCTCCAAGTACAGGCAACATCGGCATCTACAGCTCAAGCCAAGGCCTGCAACAACTCCTCCAACAACTCATGCAAGCTTCCAAAAAGCGCAAATCCCTCATGGGCAGCGAAGGCATAAGCCCCGCCGCCGGCCCAAGCCAACAAGCCAGTTTCGAACGCCGCGACAGCAGCGTCCGCGAATCCATCTCTGGGCCCAGCGGCTCCAACAACAACAAAAAAGGCCCCCCCCCAGGTCCCAGCGAGCGACGCCAACTCACGGAAGAAGAAGAGAAGATTTATGGAGTAAGCCATCATGAGCGTATTGGCGCCAGTGGCGCAGCCTTCCGCCACGAGAAGATCAGCAAGCCGCTCATCAGCAAATCCTCAGTGCAGCAAACGAAAATCGCCAACGTCCTCGTGGAACTCGAGATCCCAAATCGCCTCATCATGCCTACCGTCGAGGTAGGGGAAGCGTATGAGAGTTTGCTGCAGAGCATCAATACCCTGCTCGATGCGCGGAAACTCGCGGATAAGCTGGATGGCGAGATCAAGCTTGCGAGGCAGCAGAAGGAGGAGAGGGAGAAGGCGGCGAGACTGGAGCGCGGGGAGGCTGTTGAGGGGGATGAGGTGGAGGGTAATAATAAGACGGAGAAGGAGAAGAGTGTTGCGAGGAGTGTTAGGGGTGGCAGTGTAGCGCGGAGTGTGAGGGGTGGCAGTCAGGGGCACAAACGGAGTGCGTCTGTGCTTAGTGCGACGAGTGAACAGAGTACGAAGAAGCAGAGGAGATAATTATGATTATGAATGAATCTCAGATTTCCAAAGGAGCAAGGAGTACCGGTTGAGGCATTGAAAGGAAATCAACGAATGCTCCATACCATCAATACATACCACCTTCTGCTCACAAGCAATAGATCCATCTTACGGCTTTTGTGATAATGGTATACTTCCACCGTTTTGAGTAATTTCGTAAACAGGTTTTGGGAAGGCGGCGGGAAGTGGTATGAGTAGGAAAGTCATGCATATGAAAGCATCAATTCAATTGGAATCCAACTCCAGGTATTTTAACCCTCTCCATCACTCCCACCCACACATATATATATATGTATATAATTACAAAAGTCCCTCTTTACTTCCCTCCCATCCATACACGGCTACCAGAGCTCCATCCCATCCCGTCCCGTTCCATCCTATCATCAAATCATCCATCTAAACGAAGGCTTTCCCTGCCATCCATGCCATGGTCATATACGTTTACGAATGCTGCTAGATACAAGAGAGGAAGAAAAATAAATAAAGAGAACGCAGGCAATTAAACAGATATCCGACCCGAAAAAAGAGCTTTGGAAAATATGGCTGGGGTGGGTGGCGGGAATGAAGAAGAACGGGGTATATAATGAGATTCGTTTCGATGACGAGGGAACGTCACGACCTAGATCCCATGAGTGGTGTGGTGGTTCGATTCAAACTTTCGACAAGGTGAAATCTATCATTCGTGAATACCTCTCATGACACGGGCTGGATTGCCACAGACGACGGTGTATGGCGGGACGTCCTATTGAGTGCGTTAGTACATTTCCAAATCTACATGCAGATATAAATAGTAGCATACCCTCGTGACAATCGAGCCTGCTCCCACTGTGCTGCCCTTGCCAATCGTGAGACCAGGCAGGATAGTCACACCACCACCAATCCAGCAGTCCGCATCAATATTTATTTTCCTGCCCAGACTCGGGCCCCGGGATCCCAGTCTCCGCTTAGGATCAATGGGCAGTGTCGCCGTGTAGACATTGACGTTCGGTCCGATGTTGCAGCGGTCTCCAATCTTGACTTCGCATGTGTCGAGAATAGTGCAGTTCTTGCCGATGGCAACATCTTGACCAATGGAGATATTGTAGCCGTAATCGCAGTTGAAAGGTGCCTCGACAACAACGTTGTCGCCGACTCGGCCAATGGGGTTCACGGATGAGGCTTGGGTCGGCGAAATGACATGCTCGCGAGGTTGAAGTATATCCCTGAAGAGACGAGCACGTTCCTCTGGAGAGACGCCATTATTGGGATTTGTGCTGCTGTTAAAGCGCCAGCAGGCACCGTTGCAACGCTCGCGTTCGAGAACGAGCTCCTTGTCGAATGGGAAGTAGTGACGCCCAGAAAGCATCTCTTCTTTCTGCGTCCGCTCTCTTCTTGTCGAGGCAAGGTTCGATAAGGCCAGTTGCGCGGCGACTTGCGGGTTGCTGTGTGGGCTCTCTGCTGAAGAATGCATTTGGGGATGGAGGAGCTGCGGTAAATTGGAGGAAGCGGATTGTGGTGTTCCAGAGTCGGAATCTTGTCGGCTGAGGTCGTGAAGAGGGCCTAGGCGTTCAAATGGTGTTTTCAGTCCTCGATCAGGATACGCACTACTAGTGGCTGTTATAGGAGTTGGCGTTTGCTGAGAATAAGAGATGGCTGACAGTCTACTATTTTCGGGACTTGTTACAGAAGCACTGGGGATTGTTGACGCGCTGGGTTGATCATCGTCCAGACCGATGGGTCGGCCATGTTGAGGGTCGACTCGAAGGCCTTGACCACGGTAACCGGGCAACGGTTCTCTTCGTGAATGTCCTAGGTGGTGCGAAGGATAGGGGGATGATTGGCCGTATGCATTTTCATAATCCGTTTTAGATTGGAGAGGAATAGGTTGATGTTTTTGTTCGGTTTTTGGCCAGTGTCCTCGTTGTTGATACCCCGAACAGACAAACCCGCCACGAAGACAATTATTGCCTACCTCACATGTGAGCATAAGTCCTAAAACTCGTAATTAGAAGAATGGTTTAATAACTTACACTCTGGTTTGGTCTCGTCGCATTTCTTCTTGCGTCTCCTGCAAGTCATGCAACCAGTTTTGGTTCGGTTGCTGAAATTTCTCTTCCTTTTCTTCGGATCCGATTGTACTGACATCTCCCTTCTGTCGTGACCATACCCACCATAAATATTGGATCTATCATCATCACCAGGACTCATCCGATCATAGTCACGGTGTTGCGGATCTAGGCCTTGAGAGGCTCGCTGGAGAACTTCTGAAAGGTGCTCATCTGAGGTGATTTGCCCCTGTTGAGAGTATTGACGGGAGGGCCAGGGGTCATCATGGTCATGACTGCGATGATCTTCGCCAAAAGCATGCCTATATTGGGCATCTGATCCATAAGGATCTCGAGAGTCTGACTGAGGTGGAGGGCGAAGGCTCTCCTCTCGAGGTCCATCTGGCTCGGTACTTGCAGTAGTAGGTGTTTCCTTTGCTGATGATGGCAGGTTGTGGGTATGATACGAATTAGCTGAAGACGAATTCGGATCCAAGGAGCCTGACCTCTTGCGTTTGTGTGATAATTCTGCGTCTGTATAAGAAGTGCCACTTGGGTAGGAATTGCCGGAATTTCGTTCCCCGCTAGCTGGAGATATCCAATCCTCTCTTTGGGTGTTCGTTGTGATTGTCAACTTTTCTTGTCCTGGAGGCGTAATTCTTGGTTGCCCATTAGGCCTCTCGTCGGACCCTCTTCTCGAAGACTCGTTTCCAGTTCCATTCCCAATTCCATTCCCGTTCCCATTCCCGTTCATTCCGTTCGTTGAACCTGCCACCGGCTCAGCTCCATTTACAGCGGTAAATCGTGACGTTGGTGATTCCGTCTGTACAACAATACTGTCTTCTTCGGAAGCCATCTTCAGGTCAATAAGGTCTTCTGGTTCCTTTTCCGTCTCAACAACTCCCCCCAAAATCTCCCTAGCTAGACTAACAAGGTCCTGCCGTTTTATTGGGCTCTGTACTGGCGCCGTCCTGTTAGGGAACTTCAGCGAAGGTGAACTGCCCCCTGGATGCAGAAGCGTAATACCCAACTGAACGGGAGCTCGTACTTGAGCCAGTTTGCTAGCTGAAGGGCTGGTGAGATGGGCGTATATGATGTCAGTAGATTTCGGTTCCGACCGAACAAATAAATAGAACGCCTAAACTGAGGTGTGTAGTTTTGAAGCACAAATTATTTCTGCTTCCACTGATCCGAAAGCTTGGGTGGCGCTCTGGTACTCTTCTCGCTTCCTTCCTTCCCTTCCTGCGTCTAGATTGCCGCGACGATCTAGGGACAATCGAAATCTTGACTCTGCTTTGCCAATCCCCTTCCAAATGAGCAACTGCTCACGTCTACGGTTCCTAGTTTTCTTCCTTCCTCTTCACGGTCGATTGGAGTCGATTGGCGCGAGCTGGCGGTTGAAGCGAATCTAGATAAGCCTGCGTTGGGTAACAATGACTTCTTCAAGGGAATGCAGCGTCCAGTTCCTCAAATTCTTCCAAAGCCTTTATTTTTTCCCCGTATGCGCGCAAAGTAATCGGAAGTTCTCTGGCTTGCTTCTTGCAGTTTCCAGTCCAGTTCAATTGTTCGTTTACTCACTCGCTCGCTCAATTCACGTGGCTCAGCCGCGATAAATTTAGAAGAGAGGGAAGTGAAACCGATTCAAACCAAGAATCCTTCCTCGGCGACGCTGTTTTATGACACGGCCTGTTTGCTTGTTCGGCCGGCCGGCCTGCTTTGCCTTGCCTTGCCTTGCCTGGGTTGCCTGGGTTGCGCTGACACTCTCTGCACTGCAGACAAATAAATTGGGTCGAATTCCTTGCGAGTCTGCTATTACCGCAGTTGTATGGAGATGGCTGCTGGGAGGAGACAGGTACGGGTCAAAATAGAATAATGGCGAAACTTGACGACCTTGGAGACCCAGCGGTTTGGTAGCGGACGACGCAGAGAATATTTCAGCCGTTGGGCTGCCCGCTGCCAATATATTGACGCTGGGCCTGTCCTGAAATCGTCATGGGGCCTGTGGCTTTTAAAGCGGAACCCATATCGCGCGCCTATTGCGGGACCACACATCGCTAAAAGAGAGCCCTAGAGGCTTGGGATGGGATGGTTCAGCTTCTGGCCTCCTCGCCCTCCCCCCTCCCCTCCGCTCACTGCGTCAGACTAAACATGCCTTATTTAATCGCCGTCCAGTCGCATTACAGTCACAGTCCGAGTCCGGCAGCACTTACTTGCTAAAGTCAGCCAGTAAACTTCGGACTGCCTACAGGTAATCTACCTAGGTACGTATAGCATCAGTCCTGAAGCGCCCACGGTCCAAGCGTGCCATGGCATGTTCCAACAGCCACCGCACATGGTAACTTAAATTACGGCTTACCTCGTACATACATTTCACATTCGAAGGGCAAGGAGGGGGCGGGGATGGGGATCAACTGTGATGACCGGGGGCAGAGTGAGATGAGGTGCATATCATTTTTGGGTCGCGCTCTACAGCAGTCCTCCGTAGTAAGCTTCTCGGAAATATGGGAAGCATCCCAGCCTGGCGCCGGCAAATCACTCGAAGCTCGACGACGACATGACATGTTCGAAGTTCCGTGCAGAACTTCGTACAGAGCACACCTATGTTGCTGCGTACTCATTACCA
Organism: Lachnellula hyalina; assembly: GCF_007821495.1. Lineage (NCBI taxonomy): Eukaryota > Fungi > Ascomycota > Leotiomycetes > Helotiales > Lachnaceae > Lachnellula > Lachnellula hyalina. The sequence goes on from NW_022157248.1 coordinate 18,786, forward strand.
GGTTCTGTCCACCCCTCCTGCGCGTCCGCTCGACCCTCAACAACATCAACGACTCGAGCTGAGCGGTTGGCTGCTGCTTTGAACTGCATCACACTCTGGCGTACTACCCGCGAGAGCTTCAGCATCCCTGCTGAGCCGCCCCATTGGTTGCCGCAGCTTCGGCGGTTATCTCGATTAGGCAAGGCTGCCAACCTTTAGAAAACAGTGCACAAGCCCGTTCCTGCTGTATTAATCTTCACACAGATCATTTCGTCGCTCTGTACCTCGTTTGTGTCGACACAGAGAGCCCAGAAGCTGACATTGGCGCAGAGGACGCGACTCTCAGAGGCTGTGTCCCAACCTCCACGACCACGACTACATCCGCCAATAAGTGGAGACTCGGGCGTCTTGACCAGGCTGAGACCTTTCCACAGAGAATTTAGTCACCAGGTAGGGCTAGATATCACAAGAGGCAAGTTTGTTCGCCGATTAGAAATGCGGCGCGCGGCGCTGTTTGGAGTTACAGGACTTCGTAAACTGCTTCGATCCTTGTCAAGTTTGTGTTCACGGCGCATAAATAAGACGATTTGGTGAGCGATCCGTGTCGAAGTCCCAAGATGATGTGGGATGAAACATTATTCCGAGGGGATCTGTGCAAGGATTGCCGACAATAAATAGATTTTGGGGATTACACAACGTCCACTAAAGAATTATATGAAATGCTCTATGAATTCGATTCCAGCAAGTATCGATAGCTGCATTGCCGGGTTGAGAGGCGACCAAGTCCATAGGGCGCCACCAGCGGTACAATAACTATCATGAGCAGGTCGAGGCACGAGTACTCTTGAGGCACAGCATCGACGATCCGCTTGCAGCGTCAATAATCCTTTCCTTTGCCGAGCGGCGTCTGAGACTTCTTGCTTGAAGCGCAGCAGCACTGCAGCACTGCAGCGGCAGGGAAGGAGGGGAGGGGCCGAAGACGAATTATAACAAGCGAATCCTGCTATTCGCCAGTAGCCAGGCTACGACTACCTATGTAACCCCTCGGATTTGGGAGTGCTGTAGGTCATCGAATCGACTCGTGGCAAATAAGGTTCGCATCTGTACACAAGCAAACTACGAGTACACCAACTGGCATTTTTCATGTGGACTACTACTGTGGAGGTTCCTGTACGGAGTAAGAACTATCGTAATACTGCCGGCAAATACCATAGCGTCGCCGTGATCGACAGGTCGTTGATACGAGCCGCTGGGGCTCCTCACCTGTTCAAGGATGGTCAAATATCTGGTCAGCCTGCATCAAGTTCTCGGAGAAAGTTTGGAAGTTCAAAAGCCCTCGGAATCCAGCCTCCAATTGCAAGTTGCGACTCGACTCTTACTCGATTAAGCGCGGTCTGGATAGTGGCCCGCGCCCAGCCAGCCTACTACCTCTCGATGGTGTCCCGAGCCCTTCAGGAGGGTGGCCGCGACAGTGATACTCAGAATTCAGTTGGTAACTCTGTGCCTCTCCACCGCATACACATCGCACCCAGACTAAACGTCTGTTGATCCTCTGATAAAGGGTGTGCGACAAATTGGAAGGTCGGCCAATAAGTTTAGCATTTCGTGGGGTTGCCTGCATAAGTCTGTGGAGTGGCTTGCTTTTTCTCGTGGTCTTGTGAGCCTGTGCTTTAGCCGCCCAAAACTATACTTCTTTCGCATTATTACATGGCATTGCCGGAGTACGGTGGGTAGGATTGGTGCCTTTGCGGTACATACATGCAAAAGGTTTCACGTTAGTGTTGTCACAATCGCCCGGCTTCGCCGTCCATTAACGCGGACATTTGTCTATTTCCGACTCGCGGAAGTTGAGTTGGCTCAAACCGTCACACCCGTCACGTGTATCAAGAGTTCCGAACGACTGCCAGTCATTCAGCGATGAGCTTTCAGTAGGAATAGACTTTGGTTGTGAGATTCTTTACAGTATCAATATCTATTGGGGTTTACCAGATGAAGAATGCACAAACAGGCATCATAAACAGAAAGACCTCTCGATTTCCAATCATCAACCTGCTCCTTAGCCGCCGTCTAAGCGCCTTCGAAGCTCCCCCTTTTCTGTAAACGCTCACGACCTGTCAACAGCAACATCCCGATTTAGATACACTCTCTCCATCCAAATGCTTCCCACTACACCATGAAGGCAGTCTCCAACGCCCGGCCCGCGTTCCATGCGACCAAACGGCCGTTCTACCTCGAACAAGCTTATTTAGCTTCTGTACCTGCGTCGCGGCTCAGAATTCATGCACAGATGCCCTACAAAGCGTCTCGCTGGAGTGAGTTTATCTGTTGCCTCGCATATTCGGAGATTATCTCGTCATTCTAGTGGCTTAGGGCTGGGCTCGATCGCCATGACATCTGCGGAGGCAATCTGTCAAAAGATATTGATGTAACCCAGACGTCATGAGGCTGATAGGGCTATGGAGATGCATCTATAGGCGCTCATGCAGTTGGATGTCGCCTCAAGTTTATCCATTGAAGCGCCAACTCTCGGGTGCCAACCCATCCAGATCCGGCAAGGACTGCCTTGAGATGATACACCGCTGTGGGTACCGGCGTCTATGGGCGTGAGTCGGTGTTTCTGGTCTATTAATGGACATAGTCTATTCATCCCATCAGCCAAGAGACCTACCTTATATTGCCCGTGTCAGTAGACGTCAACATTCCGTTACAAGAATGCAGAGTCTTCATTCTCGTCACATTTCATCCCCGTAAAAACGCTGCAGTCAGCAAGCAAGTACTTCCAAGTCAACCCCAGTGGCGCTGGCTCTTGATTCTGTGAGTATATTTAGAAGTTACGCGAGCATTTCATTTGGGAAATCTCAACGGGCAAGCAGTCAGGGCGCCTCCAACGAGGTTATCCAACCCGGAGGTGATCCCTCAAAATGGGTTGCATACGCGAGTGCGTGCTATATCCCCGCATTTTTTAATGTTTAAGTAGCACATGGCATTACAAGGAACGGTGTTGGAGACCTGCTACCATTGTTTGCCATCATTTGGTAAATGAGATTGGGTGGGGTGGATCTCTAGATCTTGTCGGTGACCCATGGGAGCTCTGCTTCTAATATCGTTGGTTGGGGGGCGTATCGACGCCGAAATGTACTTTGTTAGTGGCATTCATCTTACTGGGATTTCGCGAAGGCCTCTGCGTTTGGTTCTTGCCATTCGTGGAAGTCCCGGCAATACCCTCCTCGTTGAGCGATTCAGCGTTAATGTTGTAGGTAATGTTGTACGTATTGTCAATGATGGGAGTGTTTCAAACGGGCTGAGAAGCCGCCGCTTTTTGATTATTTAGTCTTCTGCGATGCAAGTGCAATCCTGTGATATGTTGCTACCCCTTTTTCGTGCGCGTAGGAGGGGAGAAGAAACAATAACTGTTTGAGTCATACTGTAAGTCTTCATATCCATAGATGGAAGTTGCAATCCCCTTCATTCAACAGCCATTCCTGTTTATTGCTTCCAATGCTTATGTTGATCCCGTGGTGTTGTTCCAATGTTGGTTGCCTCAGCCACCAACACGGCCAGCTCGTGGTGGAAATCCAGTCTCACGAGCATTGGTCAACGAGTCTCACCACCAACAATTAGCAAAATGGTCTCGTAATAGGAGCGAATGGGAATGAATCCTCGGGGACTAAAAACGTGTCAGGTGGTCAAACCTTACCATGCTGTTGGAATTTCGAAACCCAGACCAACGTGCCCAGTGTTATGGGAAGGAGGGGTCTTTCCAGAGTCATGGGGATGGAATTTTCGCGGCCTCGACCCGGACCCAGCTGTTAGGAGACCTTCTGCCAATAAGATGGGAGAATTCAGAGCTAGGTATGGTATGGTGTATATTCACTCTTCTCTGCTTAAAGTACCTTTTTCCCAGTCGTTCTTTCCAACTTCGCCAGCCACCACGCACGGATCGGTGCAATAATCTGCTTTCTCGGTCATGGTTCCCAGTTTCTCGGGCACAGTCCGAAAGTCCGACGGGCTAGAAAGATAATGCAGGAAGGTGCGTCTCGTAGATAATTATCTGTTGCGTTGCCGACCCGACTTTTGTGCGGAGCCGATTTTTGTCAATACTTGTTAGTTTAAACGGGCGCAATTCATCGGCTGACCCGAAATTGGCCTTGATAATACGCCCCTAGTTTATCTCACGTCTTTAGTACATATTTTGAGAGAGATAACATTCGAGAAAGTGTAGGCATTCTCGTTGTGGGGTCAACAACATCCAGGCAGCAACGGCTTGTTGGGTCAAAAACCAACCAACCCCAGTTGGCTTGCATGCTCTATGAATACGTACCGTTGACCATTCCGCAATGAGGTAAAGCTGCACCTAATTCCGAAGGAATGAAGAGTGGTTTTCTGGATGGCTTGGCTTTTGTAAACTAAGAGCAGATAGGGTCATGAAAGTGAAACTGAAAGTATATGCTCCGGGCGTCCTACTATAAGATAGCAATATAACTTATTTTCGAGTTCTATTATATCTTTAAACATTTCTGCGCGTGTTAGTTGACCTCTTAATTTCCTAGCTTTTTCCATTCTACAACGACCGCGAGTGATGTGAAAACTTACTAAGAGATATGAACAATGACAGGGTAAACTTCCTAAGGACCTTGGAGGGAGATATTCATCAAAAGAAGAGTCAAATTAAACGATCCTGAGTTGCGAAGAAAGCGTCGTTGTGCTCAATTAAGTGGTTTCTGTACGGTCGACCCAGCCAGCAACAGCCAGCCCCTTTTCTATCTCGCTTAATATGATCCTCTTCTGGAAGCGCAACAGCAAGTCGTGAAAGCCTGAACATTAGATGAGAGATTAGGTTTACAACAACGATATAAAACTACATGACTGTAAAAACAAAAGTACTTGATCCCTTGTTGTGGGAAGCGGGCACAAAAGAAGGAATAAATAAGCAACCCTGAACTCAGGAAGTGAATAATACCGCCATAGATCCGCAACCATGACGGACAGTTCTGGTAACCGTCGCTCTTCGATTCGACCCCATGAGATAGATGCCCTTCAACTACATCAGGCAGGTTTCAGTTTCGGTCGGGCTTACTACGAAATATATGTACGCAGATAAGGGTCGTACAAGGATATAGGCTTCACGTAGTGCCGTATTAGGAAGGCCGTCGCTCTGGTTATTGCAGATCTAATCCTCCGGGGCTATGCTGTTTTTAAAGCAACGCGACTTCACGATGTTGACGTTACTTGTACAAGGCATTGCTGATGCGTGCCACGTGCATGTGAGAAGAATGGAATGTAAGGCGTTCTGGATTATGAATGACCGTGCTAGTATACTGTATGATATGTACGACTACTTCGACGGGGGAAATCTTATCTGGTATTATCTTCCATTTGTGGTTTGGAGTTTGGTTTTTTTGGGTGGCAATTCACGTAAATGTTTGACTTTTACACTAGGGGGAGGGAGACGGTAGCTACTAAAAGCAGGTTGATGATGAAAGCGTTTCCTAAAATGCTATCGTCTGAAGCTCTCATAGCCGGGCATTAAAAAATGCCCGTGAGGCTTCTATAAAATCATTCCCCATTTCGCCCTGTGATATTCCAAGAAACTCCAATCTCACTTCAATCTTACCTCGGTATCATTCCAACAGCCAGAACATCATGGGTTCCATATTCGAACCCCGTCGTTGTATCCTAATAACCTACCCCCGAACAGCCTCCTCGCTCTTCATCAAGATTCTCAACCTTGACGCCCAGCCCTCCGTAGCAGCAATGGCCCCCAACCGCCGCGGCGGAAACTTCTTCATACCCGCAAAATTCCACATCGTTGATAACGGACTCCAAACCAAGCGTGTGTGCGAATGGACCGAGGAAGAGCGAAATGGCGTGAGGCAGAAACTACAGCAGGGCTTCGATGAGATTGAGGAGTATGTCGAGAGTGCGAGGGAAGAAGGTAAGGCTGCGTTCTTCAAGGAACATAGCTATGTGCTCGCGGACCCGGTAGCTCAGAGCCGATTCCAGTTTGGTGAAGATTCTGCGAATGAGGAGCCGTGGTCGATCAAAGTCCCGGAGGGTTTTAGTGCTGAGCGCAGTGAGGCGAACAATACGATATTCCCGGATGAGTATTTGAGGAGCTGGCTGCCGACTTTTACGGTCAGGCATCCGGCTTTGGTTTTTCCGTCGCATTATCGTGGGCTGGTGGATTCGTCCGGATATACTGAGGACAGGATGATCGAAGAGGCGGGTGCTTTTAGCACGTTCTATTGGACGCGCTCGCTCTATGACTGCTATAAAGACGCGCTGGGCATTGAGCCTATCATTTTGGAGGCTGATGATGTTATTCAAAGACCAGAGGTGCTTTTCCGCTATTGTGAACTGGTTGGGTTAGACCCCGAGAAGTTGAAGTTCACCTGGGATGCCAAGTCCCCAGAGGAGCTTGCAGCCATCAAAAATCCCGTCGTGAAGAGATTCACGTCGACGATAAATGCATCTTCGGGAGTCCTCCAGGACAAGGCTGCTAGGAATATCGATATCGAGGTGGAAGCCAAAAAGTGGCGTGAAGAGTTTGGCGAGCGGGCTGGCTCGAAGATGGAGGAACGGGTTAGAAAAGCCATGCCGGACTATGTGTACTTAAATGACAGAAGATTGAAACTTGAGGGAGAGTACTGACGAAATGCAATGGTCAAAGAAGTATGGTTTGTACTTCTCGGTGGCTGTGTGGAGTAAGGAGAGAGGCTTGTACTTTTAATAAACATGGCCTGCAATACATAACTTCATAAAGTAGATATAATGAGGCTGAGACTAGTGCAAATTAAAGTACATAAGAATTCACATCTGATTGGAATATGGAGTTTTCCGATAATGAAGTCACAATCAAAATTTAAATTTGAACATTGCACATTGAAAACATTAGATGACACGGAAAGAGTTGAACTTGCTATGGGGAAATACCAAGAAAAGCCAACATAAATTGTTCGTAACCATTACATTTATACACAATACCACCAAGTAAGCTTCGGGTAGGCCCATTGGGTTTCCGGAGCCCAGCTCGCCTCGATGAAGGCACAATGTGCGACGAAGCATTCGAATCGAGAAACGAAGACAACACAATAGCCGGGTATTCTTTGAATACTGTACACCTGTACAAGCTAAAACGCGTGAAACGCAACGAGATTCTTAAGCAATGCTAAATAAAGAGCCCCAGTGCGACACTTGCATATACCAAAGGCTTTCTCAATTACTTTGTCAAGACCAGCGTCACAACGTGCTTTCCCAGAACTTCAAGCAGTCGTCTCGATCGGGAAGGCGCAGAGTAGGGGCACAAAACTATGGCCAAATTTAGAGAGTCCAGAGGACAAAACATAGAATGCCGGACGCAGGTTGAATTATTCGAAAGACCAATATAATTGAGAGATCTATATCGGGTGGGCCTAGACGTGAACTATTTGCGAGTGAGAGAGGGTTCGACGCTAAACAAATCTCGATTCAAGAAAACTATCTGATCATCAAAGTGGGGGACTCTCTTCGGGATGTTTCAATCACTCACGGGGAATATTAGGCTTGAGGAGCCGTAACACCTCGCGTGACAACTGAGTTGGACAGTGGACAGAAAGTAGTCTGAGGTTACAATCGTGCAAAATCCCTTATAGCTAGACGATCGTACAATTCCCGAGACGAGACATCTGGGCTGAAGCGTAAGCACATTCGCGCATGAAGAGCTGCTGGCTGGTACACCTAAAGGTCCACATGATAGGGGCTCGGAAAGGTTATTCGAATTCGGCAACCTATTCTTGCTCAGGATCGGTTTGGATCCTTGAGGCGACGCGGCTTGATGACTTCATCTTAAGAATGTTCCCCTTTTGTAAATGGATGGATTTTGGGTGAAGTGACGTTACGCCTCTCTGAACGCACATGCATGTTTGTCGGGATAATGCTCATTTTCAATACTGTCCAAATTTAAGGAAAGTTGCTCAGCCACTCGCGAAATCTGCATCCCTGTCTTATACGAGGTATCGTGCTCGCCTTTTCATTGATAATAATGAAGGAGGGTAAATTGGGAAACTTCATAATCGTATTCAAACAATCTTCTAAAATCCATTGTTGAGCTCCATCGAGCAGATGGCGACTTTGTAACCCATACAGCCTCGTTCATGTCGTCCCCGAAATAGAAACGCACGTGAAAATTGTAGGTAAAACTTGAAACAAAAACACATTCATACCGTACTCATCGCATCGACCTTGACACTAGCAAGGAGCAAAGCAAAGCCCTAGAAGAGACTTCTTGCGTTAGACAAACGGACGAGATAATAGTATGGTGGTGATTCCTCCTTACTTGTGAGTGATGAACTGGCTCAATTCATCTTGACTGTACTGTGTATACAGTACTGTTCCTCCCGAGGTAGAGTGAGGTGGGCCTGGGCTACGCTACGGACTATACGGCGTACGGGGTACGAAGTAGGCTGGCTGTTTCACTGTTTCACTGTTTCAGAAACATGCGACCAACCAGAAAGCCACGCTGAACACCCACTTGAGTGCTCGAGCGAGCACCAGGATACAAACGAGTCGAGTCGAGTAGTATAGTAGAGTTTTCACCGCACCCGCAGTACAACACAGAAACTGCAATGCCAACTCAACTGTGGATGGATCGTGTTGCTCAACCTGCTGTGAGTGAGTGGAAGAAAAAGGAAAGGGTAGGGGAGAGGGGAAAAGGAGAAAGGAAAGCAAGGAAAACTAAGGGGAAACAAATCAACTGATCAAGTGAGGCTGCAAACAAACAGTGCTGCCGGCAAGTGCTGGGACCTATACGGAGTATTAGCTGAAGATGCTTGAGGGCTGGACATGAGGATGGACGCTGACTCGCCTGTGAGATGGCCAAGACAGGGGAGGTTGGCTACTCTAGGCTGGTGGGTACACTGCTCTCACCGGGGTGAAATCGTTTTTACATTCACTGGTTGGCTGCAAAAGTACGGTGCCTGCATCCAGATCCTGATCCTGATCCTCGTGGACCAATCATGCCAGCGCACCCTTCGCTTTGTTCCTCTCTCACTCCACTCCCCCCTCCACCTTTTTTACGGGCCGCAGCTAGAGTAGAAATATCTTCCACGGCCTCCCGCTTCTTTACATTCCTTCCCTCTTCACCCTTTCCCTCCTTATTCCCCCTTTCCCCAAGTCAAGCCCACAGGTTCGGTCTGCAATCTATCCATTCATTCTTGCCATTCCAGTCTTTGAGATATCGCTTCTCACCACCTTCATTTCACCAGCCCCCCGCCATATTGTCCATACTGCCTGTTGCTACTTGAAGTTGCATTCAGCCTTTGTTACGAACTTTGCATTGCAGACCAACCATTTCCAACCAACAATCTCAAAACCTCTCAAAACCTTTTCAAATAGATACTCAAGCTCGCCATCATCATGAAATCTACCACTCTTGCTCTCACCACCCTTCTGGCCACTGCTGCCATTGCTCAACCCCACCGCCAACATCAACACCAACACGTCAAGAAGGATATTGTCTGGCACACCGACTGGGTCTCTGTCACAGAGACAGTAGGAATTACAACCACCATCTGGGTTGACGCGGAACAAGCCCCTGCAACCGCTGCCGCTTCTCAAGTCTCGTCCGCTGTGTCCGTCGCAGCCTCACCATCCGCAGCTGCAGTCGAAGCTGCCGAAGTCGAGGCTCCAGCCGTTGTACCTTCAGTTGTGGCCGCACCTGTTCCAGTCCAGAGTTCAAGCTCATCTTCGTCTGTTTACGTAGCACCCACTACAAGCTCATCTACGTCTGTTTACGTAGCACCCACCACAAGCTCATCTACGTCTGTTTATGTAGCACCCACCACAAGCTCATCAACCCTAGCTGCGCCTACTTCCGCCGCATCTGCGCAATCATCTGCTAGCAGTGGAGACTCTCACGGGCAAACGATTCCCACTACCCCCCTAGCAGGCTCTGGCCACAATGGAATTGGCACTGGTATTGTTACTCCTACATGCGGTACAGCCGGCTTGGCAGACTGTGCTGGAGACATTACATATTACGAATCCGCCGATTCCTCAGCTGCGCCGTCAGGGTGTGGCACTACTAACGATGGAACCGTGGAGAAAGTAGTTGCGCTGTCCAAGGACATGATGGGTACACAATCAAACAGTGGTGTTGGAGACGACGCAAACCCATACTGCGGCAAGACGGTCACTATTATTTACGGCGGCCAGAGCGTACAAGCCAAGGTTGTTGACAAGTGCTGGGACTGCTCTTACTCGTCCATCGATCTCTCACACGCGGTCTTCGAGGCCTTGACCCCTGACTGGGAGACTCTCGGTCGACAACAAGCAACGTGGTACTTCAGCGAATAAATCATCGATCGGTCTTGATGCATGGGAGTCGATCTCTCGGCATAGGACATTTAGTCGCTAGACGACTTTACGAGTTTCATTTGGCTTGGTTACAATTGGAGAAATGGAAAGGGCGTCAAGCATTAGCATCAGGATATCAAAAATCAAGTGATGAGGGGTGCCTGGAGCACATATTTGGAGGAGAGAGTGGCATAAGGCTTGCTCGTCTTCATTAGACTTTCAATGTAAATATTCAGACCTTCGGTGTAGATGAAATAGCTAGCAATGCATTATCATTGCACACATTATAACTGTAGCCCCGTGACATATCTCAGCTATCAAGTTTACCGATTTGCTATCCAGCAAAGGGTCTGAAACAAGGGGTAGTTCCCAACATTCCATTATAGGACATCAGTGTTGGTTTCGCGGTTCCGAAGACCTACAGTAGCTCGGGCCCTCTTGCCATCAACTATTGAGGTTGTGATGAGGTGGGCGCTTAGCACTACCAACGGTGAAGGCTAAAAATACGACCAAAGCATGCTTTGTGGTTGGCTAAGCTGGATGTCAGTATATGCTTCGACTGGGAATGTGCTGGGGATTTATTTGTTGGAGACTGCTATATTAATGCCTTGATCCCGCCATCTATACATCCGTTCATCCATCTATCCATTTATCTATTCATTTATTATCTACCCTTTTCAAAAACTCAGTTTATCTATTATCCACCCATCTATCATGTCTCCCGCATTGATAAACAACACCAAACAATATCTCAACCGTCTCGGCTACGAGAAAACACCTGATAATACCCCCCAGCCCATACCCAAGACTTCCAAACCAACATCCAAACCATTCCCAGACTTCTCCCTCACCAGCATCCGGAGGTAAAACTTCACCATCCTCCGTCCCCTTTCCCCTCTCCCCTTTTCCTTTCACAAACATCTAACATCGGAAACCAGAGACCATGAAAACAGCCCACCAAGCCAGCGCTTCTCCCTCGCATCCCGCACACGCCTATCCCTCAAACACAAGCCAATGCCAAATCTCACTGCCTGTGAAGTACCGTGGTATCTGGAAAGCGGTTGTGGTAAAGAGGATGGCGATAGGAATAAGGCTGTGAGTAGCGCTGTGAAAGAGGAATTGCTTGCTTTAGTTGAGACGCTGTGGAATGATGTGGAAAGTGGTGCGAAGAGTTGGTAAGTATAGTTGCACTTGCACTTGCACTTGTACTTGTATTTGCTGGTTTGATATTATGTGCAGCTAGCTGATGTGGGAGAATAGTTCTATATGTTCTGAGGATCCGGAACTGGGATATAGAATCAACGTGCGAGTGCAGACGAAAAAGAATGTGAAGACGGTGGTATGGGGCAAGAAAGAAGTTTTAGCTGTTTACATTGTTGTGATAGGAATTGGAGAGGGGGCGGTTGAGAAGGCTACTGTGTTTGGGAGTGGGAAGGCGACGAGTGTTTCTTGGTTTGGGGTGGGTGTTCGGTGGGCGGTTGATCTGACTGGTGATGGGAGGGCGGAGAGGAGAGGGTTGGTGGGGATGTTGCTTGCGTTCAAGAGGGAATTGGGGAAGAAGGAAAGGGTGGTGGGGGTTTATGATGAGAAGATGCCGTTGCTTAAGTAAAGAAAGATAGCTGGAACTATCCGTAGCGTTTTGTATAAGACTAAATATTGCTTACTTACTTTACTGTTCATACATACCCTTGGATGAAACTTGATGCTGTATTTCAAACGCTTTCAATCCATTATTCATACACATATATAATATTCCCCTCCTACGATGCTGGAGCCTCGCTTTCAGCCGGGATCAAAACCTTCTTCTCCTCCAACATCTTAGCTAGCTCCCCATTCTGGTGCATCGCCACCAAGATGTCGCATCCACCCACAAACTCTTTCTCGACGTAGAGTTGCGGTATCGTTGGCCACTCGGAATACTCCTTGATGCCTTGCACAAGTCAGTCAATCTTCATATCCTGCAAGCCTTCTATTCTTCTGTTACACACCTGCTCTCAAATCCTTATCCTCCAACACATTAAACGCAGTAAACTTTGCCGGATCAACACCCTGCAGTCCCAAGATCTGAATGCTGGCCCTTGAGAACCCGCACTGTGGTGTTTCCGGAGTCCCTTTCATGAACAGCACGACGGGCGCGGAGCTAACGGCTTTGTCGATCGCGGCTTTTGTCTCTGTGGAGAGGAAGCGCGCGGCTATGGGTGTGATTCGTGGGTAGGAGAACTTGGATGCGAGTGTTGGAGCTGGTCGGGCTGCTTGTCGGAATGCCTAGATGTCTGTTATTAGTGTTATCTTTCGGGGAGTAGAGGAGCTAGAGCTGGGAGGCATACCGATGATAGAGGTCTGGAAAACATCTTTGTGATATATGATGCACTTTTGTGATGAAGTTTAAAGATAAAGTTGGGTTGCCCGAGAGCTTGATGATGAATTCAAATACGGCTGACCAATCAAGGCTCAGTAATCAGACAAGGCTGAGTGAACATCACATCGTATGACGGAGATAATCAGTTCCTCTCTCCATCTATAAACCAATAACCAAAAACCAAAAATGAGTTCCCATAAACCACCTTGAAACCCCTCATTAAAGATAGCATCTTCTACAAACCGCAAAAATGCTACAAATGATCCACCCAGAACACGACGAACACCGCACCCAAATATCCGGCACCCCACCCCCCTTCACAGCATCCTCACACGCCGCCGACGGCAAGAAACATCTACTATTAGCAGCCAGCGGCTCCGTAGCAGCCATAAAAACCCCCAGCATCCTACGTGCCCTCTCCACGCACTCCAATCTCTCAATCCTGCTCATCCTCACCAAATCCGCGACCAACTTCCTCGGGGGGCAGTCGGCAGAACAGCCACACCTAGCTTCGCTACGGCAGATCCGCAACGTGGATGGCATTTTCCAGGACGAGGATGAGTGGGTGCATCCGTGGAAGCGCGGGCAGGGGATCCTGCATATCGAGTTGAGGCGGTGGGCGCATGTGCTGGTTATCGCGCCGCTGAGCGCGAATACGCTGGCCAAGATTACGGGGGGGTTTGCGGATAATCTGTTGACGAGCGTGGTGAGGGCTTGGGATACCGAGGGGGTGGTTCAGGGGCTAGGGCAAGGGCAAGGCGAAGGAGGGAAGAGGAGGATCGTCGTGGCGCCTTCGATGAATACGGCGATGTGGAAACATCCGGTTACGAGGAGGCAGATTCGGGTGTTAGAGGATGAGTGGGGGGTTGGGGATGAGGACGGGGATAGGAGGGAGGGCTGGTTTGAGGTACTGAGGCCGCAGGAGAAGGAATTGGCGTGTGGGGATGTGGGGGATGGGGCTATGAAGGCTTGGGAGGAGATTGTGGGGGTTATTGAGATGAGGTTGGGTCTTGAGCAATGAGGGATGTCATTGGGATTGGAGTTTTGGGAGTAGGGGTAAAATCATTGGGAGGCAAGGTTTGTGATGAGACCTTGTGATAAACATCTTGGAGTAGTTCCAAATCAAAATCCACGGTTTACTCAAGTTTCGTTTCACTAAATGTTTTTTTTTTTGGTTCTGTCAGTTTTCTAGGTGTTTCCTTTCTGTTACTAACTACTTCAATGGTTGATGGAATTTATGAAGGGTTGAATAATCATAAAGAGGTAACATCTGATCTGCATTGCGGTATAGCATGAGTGAGAGTTGTTTATTACCACCTAGTAGGGATAAGCATCACACATTCATCTTGAGCATTTTCTTGTATACTTGAGAGTGAATAGCGGGCAAGGTAATTGAATTTCTTACTTCTGTTTACTTACCATGGCCTAGTGGCAGATTATATTGCTTGAAGCAACTCTTATACCAGAATCTTGAAGCATAAAGAATTATCTACAGCATAAATAGTCATTGAACGCTGCTGTGTAGGCAGTTGCTGAAAATGCCCGCTCCAATAGGAGTGAATATGGCGAGACAAAAATGACGAACAGGAATTCAACTAAAAATATGAGATGAGATGACATGAAGATTTGGTAAATATGCTTCGTAGGGTTCTGGGCTTCATCTGGATTTCTACTACTCAGAAAGAATTGTTCGAAACCGACTGACTCCTCTATCCATGTTCTCGTCTTACGAAGAGAAGCTCGCGAGTAAACGCAACTTCCTCCTTCGCCAAACGAACTCACAACCAACAGCTTCACACCAAACAGCTTCGGAAGGGAATCTCTCCACCAACACGCATCAAACTTCAAGCAAGTCTCCCACGCGTCAGTATGGCTCGCAACGTCGCCCAACCAACCCGCAAAGAACATGCTCAGCACTCACCCCATGACGATGGATTCCTGAACAAGGCCATCAGAAACAACACCAGGACAGGTCCGGTAGCTCAACGCCCAATCAAAGAAGCCAAACCCGTTGAAAAGCACCGAAAGCCCCGGGAGACCGTCTCAGTAGCAGGCGTGTTCAAGAAATCCAAGACCAACGCACGTGAGAAGAAACACCAGCATCGCCGTCGTCGTCGCTCGCCTTCACCTCCAAATCTTCTACTTGATCTCCAAGGTACCCTACATCACCAATGCACTTCTGTTCCCAGCAAAACCATTCATTACTGACATTCTGTTTTGGTATATACAAGATGGTATCGAAACTGCCCGCACCGCCTTATTAACCAGCACCAAAACAACCTTCACAGACATCCACGCATCATTCACCACCACGCTCACCACCTCCCGCGAAGCCGACGAAGCGTTCTTCCAAGAAGTCTCCGACAGCGCCATAACACTGTCTGCGCCGTTGGTCGATGAAGAAGTCTTTAGCAGCTTTACCCGCGCCGATGGAAAACGTTCTCGGGAGACTTTTGTCATGGGCGAGCAGATTGAGATGTTTAAACAGTTGTTGGAGAAAGAGGAGGCGCGGTTGGCTGAGTATTGGAGCAAGTGGGAGGAGTGCCAGGATGAGTATGTGAATCTTGGCGTCGAGGTCTTTGGGGCGGAGGCTTTTGGAGAGGATGGGAAGGGGGGTAAGGAAAAGGGATGGAAGAAAGAGGGGCAGTTGAGAGAGGCGGAGTATGAGGTTGCATTTGGTAAGATGGAGGAGGAGGTTGGGGAGATTAGAGGGGTGTTTTTGAAAGAGATGAAGGATTCGGAGAAGGTGAGTGGTGTGGCGGTGGTGGGCTTTATCATGATACTGACATTGGCTTTAGGTGTTGGATCTTCAGGCGAGGAAAGAGCAGGCCAGACTTCTGCAAGCTCTTATCCAGGACTAATAGGATGCGGAGATTGAGGTCATGATACTATCAAGTGTTATGCTAAATTCGGATGTTATTACGTACGTGGCAGGAGAAGGGATATACTATGCTCTGTTGGTTGCTCATATCGGAGGTCAATTACGCGGGGTCCCATTATAGATTTGCATGTACCGGGCTTATTCATAAATAGCTATTGTCACTCCAAATTAACACCATTCTCGTTAGCAATCACTTCCTTGACTTTCGTGCAAGCACATCATGGCATTGGAGATTATATGACGATAGTTGTAAATCTTACGCATCTATTATAGTCTAAGCGGAGTTTACCTCTGAACAGTGGAGTAGGTCTACCACCCATTCTACATTAAACGCCTCTTCTACCCCGGACGCCAAAATACAAGTATCACTATCACCAAGTCAACAATCCCCCATCAATTATCAACCTTCTCATCGATAACAACACCCCACTCGTGCTGGTCCTTCCCGTACATGATGTTTACAAGCCAGTCCTTGATCAAACCGGCGTACTCGCCAGTCTCTCCCTTGGCCATAGGAATCTGGAGGTCTTCGCCCTTGTAGCTAATGACGGAGACAGGGGAAACGAAATACTATTGATAGTAAGCGTGAGAAGAGACCTTGAGAATCGAGAAGAAAACTTACAGCAGTGCCAGCAGCGAAAGCCTCAACCATCCGACCCTCCTTTACAACCTCAACAACCTCATCCATAGTGTACTGGCGCTCGACAACCTCAATAGGATCCAAGCCCGAAGAGTTATCAGAAAGCCTCTCGCGTACCAATTGTAAGATACTTCGGCGCGTGACTCCATCGAGGATAATCTTGCCGCCCAACGGCGCAGTAACCAATTGCAGCTTCCCCTCCTTCGACCTCCACACCACGAAGAAATTGCTTGCTCCAGCTTCTGTAACGAGACCGTCCAGGAGCCAGAGAACTTGGTCATAGCCGCGGGCTCGGGCTTCGCTGTTGGCCATCAGAGAGGGCCCGTAGTTGGCTCCCACCTTGGCGTATCCGAATCCACCGGGCCACGCCCGGACTCCGTCTTGGGATGCGAGTAGCTTTAAGCCGTTTGGTGAGGATAATGAGGGCATCTGCAGATGTTAGTACGGGCTGGATGTATTGCTTAGTAGTCGGAGAGAACTCACGAATGTTGAGATGATGAATAGAGTTGCTTCCTTGGGAGCAGCAACACCAAGAGCTCCTCCTGATCCAATCATGGTGGGTCTTCCAAACACGTTAGCAAGGAACCAACCTCCAAAACAAAGGCTTTGTGATTTACCTCAAGTACAACAAAGTGCCCGGTTCTGGTAACCATTTTGGCCCATCCACAGCTATCATAGCGATCAATAACTTTTCGAGCTCCTTTGGATCGAAGCCGGGCAACGAAATGCGTGTCGCGGAAGTCAACTGCTCGATTGTTAGATGGTGTCTTGCATATTCCAGTTTCAAGGGAACTTACCATGCGCCTGCAATTGCAATCTGGTCTAAAGAGTCTCAGCTTCCCATCGTATCCTCTATACATCTTAAGTCCCTCAAAGCATTCCGTAGCGTAGTGCAAACAAGAAGCAGTAGGAGCCAAAGATAAATTTCCGTAAGGCCTCAACTCTGGAGCATCCCATCCAGTGGTAGAGTTCCATTTAGCAGTTATCATGTGATCAGTGCACTGCGACGAGGTAGCTATGATGGGGTCTCCTGCTCGAGGGACGTTCATAGGAGTCGTTGTCCTTGTAAAGATCAATTTGGACGCATCGAGTGAGCGGAGGGAGGTCTCCACGCCATTGGTCCCGTTCTTCAATTCAGGAGCTGTCTCAGCAATCTTGTGGGCGATTGCAGAGGCTGTGAGTTCAGCCGTTTGCTGAACTCCTTGTGGTGGGGTTATGGCTGAAGGTGCCATTGCGTTAATCAAGTAGTTTGTTTGCCTAGCTTTTAGCAATGCTTGAGGAAAGTCTGAATACTCAATGGCAGTTTTGTAATGTATTTTGACACAATTGAATGAAAGAAAGAGAGAGAGTTATGGAAACACTTTATACTGAGTCACACAGAAATATTTGTCTAGCCCTGGTCATAGTGGAGTTTTCCACGGAAGGCAAGGCAAGTGTCACAAGGGAACAGTACGAAAGTACATGCGGCCACTAAGCGATAAGGCAGGGGGGAAAAGTGCAAACTTCCTTAAAAACTCTTAGGGAAAGCTCCACTTTAAAGATTTCACACACACTTTTATCTCTTACATCGTCTTTATCTAGGACCGGCGGTCCCACCATTTTTTCACCCGAACGGCGGGGAAACGGGGTGGCGCCAATAACGAGGCACATAGACGTCCTGTCAGACAGAGCTGGATTTAGTCCTCAACACGCCCGATATCGCCGGTCAAAGACATGTACAGTAAAGGGCGTTAGTTTCCACTCCAGAATCCAGGATTTGTCGTTGATTCTAAAGAGGCATGCTCAGACCGCTATGGCTTTCCGCAAAACGAGATAGGATGGGATTCATTCCGTCCCTAAAAGTACCTGCTTTAAGACGACGGTAGCCGACGACATCCGCCACTTGCCTACTAAAGAACCAGACATTGATATTGCATTGATTGGTTGGTCTATGAGAATTTGCGAGGTTCTATTATCAGGTACCTAAGGGTCCCCTCTTCCATAAGACCCCCGAAATGGTCTGAAAGGCCCTAGAGCTCTAAGTGATTGAATAGCTCGTCTCGTCTAAAGTCCAAGGCTTCTTCTTTCTTACCTGAACTACAAGTAGGACTTGACATTATCTCATTAGCCTCGTACTATGATGTTAGGCTTTCGTTCGATTGTGGTAACTCTATGTTTAACGACTTTAATTTCGCTCAATTATCATTCATCGCTATTTATTGGGTATTCCTCGTGGTGTTGAACGCCGAAGATAATGTACACACAGGTTCTAGGACGTAGCCTCTTCCATCTATCCCCATCCTTATGATGTGGCTCTGTTTTCCTTCAACTTTTGCTCTTCTTCTAATTTTTCTCTTGTCCGTTGAGCATCTTCCCCAATTCCCTTTACTCCTTTGACACGTTGTCTCTCCTCATACATGTCGCGACTCTTCATAATTCTTTGCACAATCTGGCCGGCGTTGACGCTGGCGAAGTCATGCATACCGATTTCTTTATAGATGCCCATATCCTTAGGTACAATATAGGGATCATATGTAAGCGGCATGAAGCTTGTCGGCCCGTGGTATACTGCATCCGGGGTACCCCAAGGGGTGGAAGTGAGATAAGCACGGGTTGGTGTGAATGGAGCTCCGAATATTACGGAATTGATATACTGTAGACCATTAGACGATCGATTCACTAAGAAATCAGGCTGCTTACCTTGCATTGCAGAACGCATAGACCTCGCTCATAGATGTTCATGATTGGATAATTGACCCCTTTCCAGTGATTAATTACCTCGTCCTCATGAACCCCAGCAACAACGAATGCCGGTCCATAATCCGCGCCTTTCCCAGTTCGCTCCTGGATGGCTTCTTTACTGTACCATCCTTCATCCTGACCAATCTTTTCTTCGGCCTTGATCACTTGGCGGAGAAACTCGATATGGCCAGAAGAGAAGAGATCAAATCCGCCATCGACATAGACAACACGCTGACCTGGTTTTGGTTTTGAGCCTTGGCAGAGGGAGCTGAATACGCCTTTCTCTTCAACTGTATGGTTTTCTCTTGCCTCCACAGAGGCCGACCAATTCCAAATGCTGGCGCCAGGATGAAGACCAGTCTGATCCGTGGCATAGAGTCGCATTCTCTCAGCCATCGCCGCTCCTTCCGCTTTCTTGTCTTCTGCTGTCCCTGAGCCTTCGTTTCCGGCTAATAGGCTGGTTAACGATTTGATGAAATGAGTACGAGTGCAAAGCAGCATCCTTCCAACAAGATCCGTTGTGGAAATACTAGGCGTTCGCTTGACAACCTTGAAGCGCCCAGCAGCCTTCACATAACGATAGCAATCCTCTCCACTGCTATCAGATGTAATATCATCTCCATGAACCACATACTTGCAGCCGTAATGAGAAATCCACGGTAAGGATGTAACGTACGGCGCATACGGCACCGATTGTGTGACCCATCGACACGCATCAACCGCGGCGATTCTTGAAGAAGAGAATCAGCGACTTTGTCCGGGAGTTGGCGTTTCTTGTTTTTGTTTACCGTTCTTCCAAAGTCATGACCGTAGGTCCTTTATTCTCCAGGATCGCCTCATCGGAATGTATACCGACGAACAGCTCTGTACCCAACTGCCGAGCTTGCAGCATGGCACCGGCATGTCCTTGGATTATAATCAGTACCGGGGGGTTTCAGAAGGATTTTGAAGGATTAGAGCAACGAACCATGGTGGAAGAAGTCCCAGCATCCATCAACCCATATTCTTCCTTCTAGTATTTCCGCAGCGGGCTCTCCGGGAGGGTTGTCATTCTCTAATATTTTGTTGGTAGCCATGGCGCAGAGGATGAAGTGTTTGAAGATCTTTAGATGTTGTTGCACCTCAAAAGGTGGCGGTATTTATCGATGAACGAGGGGTAGCTAATCAACCAATCAAAATGTAGTTGAACTGTGTGGACTGCGAGTACCTTCCAGGCCAGGCACCCTGAGTTTCGCATTGGCTTCATCACGACGCAGCTATTGACAGAGTTCATAATTATAGTATAGGATTATCACTGCCGTAGCACTGTTAATGAACATGTAGACTATATATGGCCATGGTTGCCTACCCGCCACTTCCTCCTTATGTTTTTCATTAATTGTACAGTACTGTACTGCACGCTCCTTGTGCTCCTACCAGCCCAGCCCAGCTGTCCAGCTCAATTGCACGAAACCAAGCGCTTGCCCATGCATTGGGTGTGATGGCCCTGAAATGAGATTCCTTTTACGGTATTGAATCTAGACCAAAACTCAGTTCAGGCGCTGATTCTTCCTTCTTCTTCCTCTTTTGAGATTCAAAAATCAAATCGATTTATATATTTGCGCAAACGCTGGTACAACGAAGAATTGCAGTTGGGGTTGAATAAAGCACGGTAACGAGTTAGTGGGGGTTATCGTATCGTTACCCCTGAATCCTTGCCGACATGCAGCGCAGCGCGACCTCCACACATGGAGGTGGGCTATTTTCAAAGTTTGGGGGCACCAAGACACCAACTTCCACGAGGCCGACCACGAGTAGCGAATCGACTGACACGCATCTCGAGTCGACAAGCAGTTACCCAACGTCACGGACGAGTACATTTGGGCGGGCAACGTCTTCTTCGTCCCACTCAAAGTCTCAGCGAAGTCGGAACAACTCCATTTCTAGAATCGCAGTCCCCAGTCTCTCCCCAGAAAAACGCGCCCATTCTGCCACACGTTATACAGATTCCAGTCCCTTACCGGTCCGCGTGCCCAGTCGCCAGGATACAGAATCCTTGCCGAAGTCTGCGGAAAGCTTCAGACAGAGAGCTGCAGGTGCGGAAGCTGTGCCAGCTGCGCCGTCACGCCCTGCTTCGGTGGCAGAGTCCTTTACATCTACGACTCCATATTCGAACATGCTAGTCAGAGGATCTACAAACCCAGCTATGGGGTACAATGGCCCAATGCCAATTACCACGCCTTTGGCGCCCCAGAGCCCGACATTAGAGAATATCACATATCAGCATATCCAGGAGACGAGTTCGAAGAGAATATCTACTTTAGATTATTTGAGGAAAGCGTATGAATCCCCTTCAAGCCTGTGTTGTCCATATACTCACAGTTGCTTAGACACGAAGGAAGAGTATACTGGTTCAATACATTATTATTCAACAAACCAGATCTGCAACGAATGCCATACTTTGATACCCGGAAACTCGCCCGGCGCGCGACTAATTATCTCCTACTAGGTCTCTCTATCCCGACAGTAGTCGATCTCAGTTCCCAAACCGCAATAGAATTCCTAAGAACCTTAAATGCCCTTCTCTCCGAATTCGAATCATATCAGCAAATACACCCTTCGGACGGATCGACATCGACATCTTTATCGCGGCGCGGCTTTCCACAAATGTTCAAGAGGGCAACTACGAGTGGAAATAAGGGACGAAGGACGAGTTCTGCGGCGGAAATAGGGCTTCCGATGGGCAACGATTCAGCTGGAATGAAATCGGCCAATGGAGGTGGTGGAGGAGAAGGCGGAAGTTTTCCTATGGGCGAGACGGAGCTTCTCCCAGGAGAGGAGTACACATACCTTTTAACCCCATCATTACCATTCGATCCGGATTTCTACGAAACGTTTGCGACGCTGTGCGATGTCCTGATCGATTGCTATACGAAGCTTATGAGCCTGGTGGCTTCACCCAAGGAGTGCAGCCCGGTTGTAGCCGAAATGTTTACCAAGGCTGATGCTAGAGTGAGGAAGATTATTGTACAGGGAGTGGTGAAAGAGTTTGAGGACAGCAGCAGGGCTGGTGTAAAAAGCGAGGTTGCTGGGGTGGGGAAAGTAGTTTTGGGCGGCTTGATGTAAGGATTTGGTTACCATGATGAATGGCGTTGCGTGGAAGACGGTTATGGCGATATGATTTATGGCATGAAATGAAGGATCAATAGAACGCCTATAGACAGCTTTGTATTTGCATATAAGATGCTCACAGCTATATTTATAAATTTAATCGGCTCTCAGCCCTAGCTTGAGCCACATAACCAACATAAAGAGAAAGATTTGCTCATCAGATACCATAACGCATATGAGGTCAACATACGTGGCAACCGCTTTTTACACGGGCCACATTCAGTGCTTGACTCTATTGGTAATCATCACTTGAAACAGACTGGAGTCCAGCTCCTTCGACAGAGCTTCTGAGACGGCATGCCTTGGACGTGACAGGTATCTTTCCATGAAGAAAGACCCAGAGTGTTTGTCCCGATCCTCAACAAACATCCCCCGCTTTCCTATAAGCTATAGACCCAAAGAAAAAAGTATGGTGAGCTTCCTCGCATCAAGAATAAGCCCCATCGAGTTACCCCTTGCACCACTTGCATGGCATGAGAAGGCAATCGCATAACTATCGATCTCGACGAAAAAACCTCCACTGACCAGAACATCCCCGCCACGCCAAGAACAGTCCAGACACCTTCCGCAATCTCACATCCTCTAGTCCCAAAGAACATCGCACGAGAAGCTCGGACTCATATCTTCGTCCATGCGGTCTTCTCAGTTCAGAACAAAGGTCCTAAGATCAACAAGAAGGCGGTGCAAACGGTGAAAGGATGGAGGAAGGGACGAGAAATTGGTAGAGGAGAAGGCCGCAGTGCTTCTGTGGCGGCGCGTTTCCGCAATCCTTCTGAAAGAAGGCTGTCCGGGGACTTTCTCCCAAAGCATGAGTAGCCATTGCTAGCTGAGATATTCCGAGGAATTTCTCTGTTTGTGTGCTTCGAATGCGATTCTTTGAGCGAGGAAGTTGAGGAAGGAAAGAGGAAGCTTCACGAATTTTTTTTGGAACTTGAGGTGCTTTTCCCCTTAGCGTCTACGCATTGGGCATAATACAGCCCGTGCATAGCAACCAATCATAGCCGCAAGCGGTCGTCGCGGAGGCGCGAAACTTCAACTTCTCTAAGACGTTGCCTGAAATAAAGAGAGCTTCCCAAGCAGGACAAACCCCCTTTCCTCGTCTCCAAAGCTGCCCAGCACCACCGCTTTCTGCAGCAAGTTCTTCCCTGTACATCAAACCCTCAAAATGTCAGGACTCTTCGGAAGCCAGAGCAGCACTGCGAGTCAAGCAAATACTCTGGGAGATCTTTCTAAAGACGTAGCTCTTAACCAGCCACCAAGTGACAGCGTATCCGACCTCGCCTTCTCGCCGCGCAGCGAGCATCTGGCTGTAGCTTCGTGGGATAATAAGGTCCGGATCTACGAGATTACGCAGAATGGAGGAAGTGAGGGGAAGGCTGTTATTGACCATGAGGGCCCGGTGTTGAGTTGTCACTGGTCTAGTGTAGGTGAACAGCCATGAAGTAGGAGCAAGCCAAATCACTAACATATCTCTAGGATGGTAAGCAAGTCGTTGGAGCAGGAGCCGACAAAGCTGCCCGATTGCTTGACCTGGGATCTGGAGCGAGCGTTTCACAACAAGTCGCTGCGCACGACCAACCTATTCGATCCGTACGGTTCTTCGATGCCCCAAACTCGAACGCGCAAATGATTGTTACGGGATCTTGGGATAAGACTATCAAGTATTGGGATTTGCGCTCGTCGACTGCGGTCGCTACCGTGCAATGCCAGGAGCGAGTCTATACCCTGGATGTGCAGAAGAACCTGTTGGTTGTTGGCACTGCGGACCGCTATATCAACGTTATTAACTTGAGTGAGCCGACGAAGTTTTATAAGACTTTGCAGAGCCCATTGAAGTGGCAGACCAGAGTTGTTAGCTGCTTTCCAGACGCCAGTGGTTTCGCTGTAGGAAGTATCGAGGGTCGATGTGCAATCCAATATGTTGAAGACAAGGACGCCAGGTAAGACTTAAATCCCCCAGATTAAAAATAATTACTAACTAGAATAGCTCCAATTTCTCCTTTAAATGTCACCGCGACCCCCCATCTAACAACATGACGAACGTTTACTCCGTCAACGCCATCTCTTTCCACCCCGTCCACGGCACCTTCAGCACCGCCGGCTCAGACGGTACATTCCACTTCTGGGACGGAGTAGCCAAGCACAGGCTAAAGGGCTACCCAACCGTCGGCGGCACCATCTCAGCAACCGCGTTTAACAACACCGGTGGCATCTTTGCGTATGCTGTCAGTTACGATTGGAGTAAAGGCTATGCCGCCAACACCCCGCAATATCCGAACAAGATCATGATGCACCCTGTAACACCTGAAGAGTGCAAGCCTAGACCGAGTGTGAAGAAGCGGTAGAGTGGGCGGGGTTTGGTTTGGGGTTCTTGGGATAAAAAAAAAGTTTATGAGGGGACGAAGGACGAACAGGAATGTCCTGTGTATCAACTGCTAGCTTCTTATTTTGCATCAAGGGTGGAAATTATGGCATATGGGGATGAATGAATCCAAGGCGTTAAGGATGACATTTTGCAGCGACGAATACCACAGCAGAACTGAGATAGGAATGAAGACCATAGTCAACCTCAAAAATGGATTTATGACAGAATAATAGTGCATTTATTGTTTCTTGTGAAGTAAGTCTTGCTCCTTGTGCCAAAACGCCCACGCCGTCGCGCCCTTGAAATGCTACATGAATTATACCTACTGGATCAGCTCGCCCTCTTCCTGTTTGCCCTTCCCATTAACATTGCCATTTCCAGGCTTCTCCACTTCTTCATCGTCACTGGCGCTGCCCACGCTGTACCGCTCCTGCTCCATGTCTTCCGTTGGAGTCCTAACATGCAACTCATCCAACTCGCTCTCATCGAAATCCGCCGCTTCAATATCCCTATTACCTCGTTTATTCCTGAAATTCTCCAAACCCATACCACTTTCTCCCCTGCCAGTGCCGAGCGACATTGGTGTGTCCCCTCCGAAGATACCTGCATAGCCAGCTCGCGCTCGACGGTCCTTCCAGACGTAGTATCCCCATACTGCGGCGGCAATTATGACGATAACAAGCACAATTTCTCCGGACTTGTAGTAGGCTGACCATTTCGCCGCTGCAAGC
Organism: Lachnellula hyalina; assembly: GCF_007821495.1. Lineage (NCBI taxonomy): Eukaryota > Fungi > Ascomycota > Leotiomycetes > Helotiales > Lachnaceae > Lachnellula > Lachnellula hyalina. Next base: position 43,944 of record NW_022157248.1, read on the forward strand.
TTCTCCTTCTCAGCTGCCTCGGCGGTGGTGCTATTCGGGTGGCCTCCAACTGACGTCTCGAGTCCCTTCTCCCCATCAATGCGACTGTCTGTCGGGATCCCTCCGATACTTGCGATGTCGACCTGCATGAACCTATCTAGCATGTCCCTCGTTCGTCTGGCATAGTCGAATGGAACCATATGGGAAGAGTTGTAGAACAAAACGTAAGTTAGATTTCGCGCTTCTTGATAGAATCCTGCTGGCTCGCCGTCGAATTCCCAGTCGCGGCGGGGAGCCCACGTACCGGGTGAAATCTCGAACCCCTTGCCTCCATTCCACTGCATGTTACTGATCAATTCCTCGGTTCCGATATGATTGCAAATGAAATCATCAGCCCCAGAAAATAAGAGTGTTGGCACCTCAGCAATGAGATCGGGTAAGAGTTGAATAGAAGGCTTGGAGTTGCTGGCTCGGAAAGCACTGCCGACTCCACCATTACACTCAGTCCACCCAGTCCGCTTTCCAGGGTCGATATGTAGGGCATCCAAGACATCTTTCCGACGAAGATAAGGTGTAACATTGTCCAAGTCCGGAGGCCAGTTCATTCCACAGCTAGGATAGCTATCCTTCAACTTGATGTCATACATATTGATACACTGCATCTTGCCGTCCGATCCCTTCACCTGGGTATCTCTTAGGATATCCTGAAGGACCTGCTCGCACTGGTTGTTGTCCACATGATCCTTTCCACCGGGCTCTTCCAATGCTTTCAAACATATTGCTTGTTGAGATTCAATTCTCTTGGCTGTATCGCTGTCGCGCTCGATCAGTCCTCGTTCGTAGGCGAAGGAAAGGTAAGCCTTGTATTGTTCCTCTGGTGATATCCATCCATTGCCAATCAGCATTCCCTTAAGTTGCCATGGGTGTGCCGCTCCTGCTTTGTTTCTGTCGAGTATCGCCTTTGCAATATAAGGAATATGTTGGCCAGCATACGACTCTCCAGCTAGATAGAGCTATAGCCTGTTAGTGTGAGACTCAAGAGCAGCTTATAGAAGATGCTTACATCATCGTGCTCATATTCTGGGAAGAGCTCGAACCACTTTTCGAGAAATTTAACAAACTGGTTTGCCATCTCCGGTAGCTCATGAACGTAACTGTCTGTATCCACGAAACTGAAGCCCGTTCCCACAGGGTTGTCTACGAACATGATGTTTGCGAATTCATCCCAAGAGCCATCATTGTATTCCAGTTTTGGGCCCTTCGATTCATCTCCAACACGGTAGGGTCCGATTTCCATTAGCGCACCATCTTCCGAACTGCATCCAGGTCCACCATTCAACCATATAACTGTCCTTTGTTTGTTTCCGATGTGTCGGTTCTGCCAATGCCAAAAGACTAAAACAATATCAGAGAAGGGCAAAATTGTAATATTGAAGGGAGACTTACACATGTTCCCATGGTGCTCTGGGGTGACTTCTATATGCCCTGCGTGCATCTTCAGGAGGGGCTCAGGAGCCCCAGGTAAACTGTGTACGAAATAATCTGCTTGCGACTTCTCTGCATGGCTGACAGACGACAATATCGATAGAAGTCCCCATATCTTCAAAGCATTAGAACCTACGCTCCAGCGTAGCCGCTCTGGAGGGGAGGCAAAGAATCGCATCGTAGATGGCGATTCAGAGAAGGCGAGGTGAGGAAGTAATGGTGAAGGTAGCTCGAGGCTCGCCGTTGCTGCCCATGTAAGAAATGTGGATGTTAAGGCGAAGTGGCTGATGTGTCTTCGGCACTGGTTTCAACACGCGGCCTACCTCAGTCAAGCGGGGGTTCTGCTCAGCCCGCAGTATCCAAAACGGGAGGTATTGTAGGCAGCGAGGATTCGAAGTTTATTGTGTACTCAAGACGGCGGATCTCTGGACGTCTCGGGGGTGCACATTGTTGGATTGATAAAAATGATTGTAAATTTAGAAGCTTCCCATTGTCTCCTCTTGGATGTTATATCCAGACCTCTTTGTCCAATCATGATCCCGACCCATAACTTGAGACCGACACCGACGCATGCTTGGCATCTTCTCCGCGTCCTATTTAAAGCGACAGCAATCTCCCACTTACAGCCAAATTTAGACCGCGATGCCGTGTCAAAAAACAGCTTGCTTCTCATAATGTTGCAGAACAGAGTACTAAACAGATTCTTGAGTCGCCTACAGACATTTTCTGAAGCTTAAGCAGTCTCGGCCTAAAAAGGCCAAACCCATTAAATCTTACTACTGTACCTGGTTCATCTATTTGCGTCTGCTTTGTGTATTTCTCCGTTCCCATCAAGATTCGGTGGTTATATAGTACGGGCTAGTTGTTAATTCGATGGCAACCCCATTATATCTCCTTGACAAATTCTTCGACCAATATCCTTGCTATTCACCAGATCAACTATACTCTTTGTCCTCAGAAATCCGCTCTGTACGGTTAGCGGGCATTTGACATCAAAATCTGATACCTAGACTATCTAGAGGGACTTGATATGAATCCGGGATCCAGAGCTAAGACTGATGCAAGCTATCCAAGAAGACTAGAGCGAACATACCTACCTCTCTTCGTCGAGGGGACAAACAGTATGGTCTAAAGCTATATTTCCTTGTATGAGATGGTTTACCAGACTGCTACTCTCGGCGACTCACAAGCAATATCCAGAGACTGGATCTTAGCCGTCAAGCTTGAAGATGGATAGATACCCTGAATCCGGTTTGCAAAGATGCTGGATGTAGCTCCAAAGATACATTTCGTTACTGCTATGTACTTATGCAGGGCAGTAACGTGCAAGAACATTGGAACATAAGCGAGATCAATTGGTAAGGCTTTTATTATTTGGAAACCGTGCGGGGAGTCGGAAAGAATAAGAAACCTACATGAAGAAGCTGATCTTGAAGTCAAGATGATAAAACACAGCAGAATGCACTAATTGTATGATATGCCCTTCAATTAGGTTATGATGCTCGTATCAGCATCTGCAAAAGCCACGATACTCTCCGCTCGTCCTTGTATATAACCCTTCAGTTTTGGCAAGTAACCACTTATAAACTCTGCTTTTCTATGTAAAAATTTCATTCCTTGCAGCAAGTTCCGCTTACCGCAAAAAACTATATTGGCTGTTGGGGCACGATAACTGGCAGGAGTAGTACAACTAGCTATGGTCTTGCTTAGCACTGCATACTAGTAGTACAGAGTTCGACCCTGCAGCATGCAGCATATCAACCCATGCTTCCAGAAATCTACTAAAATAAATCCCCGAATCCCTTCTCCGAATCTTTCTTGATCAAGTCAACCATGCCCTGTTCTGAGTTAGTCTGGGGGTATCTCTGTGGTGACGCTACACCGGACTTACCTCTGGCATTATTGGCTCTCCGTTGCTGCCTTTTACATATCGAAATGGCATCTCGGTACTTTCGTTTTTGTTGATACGTAGTTCCGGGTAGTCGACGTAAGATATCTTTTCGAGTGGCACTATATCAAATACATAAGAAGGAACAACTTGTTGAGATAGGTTTACTTACCCTTCTCTTGTACAATGATCCTCGTTACTCTTACTGCAGTATCAGTAGTCATCTGTTTTGGGCCCAGACGACGACCTGCAAAACCTTTCTTTCGCAACTCAGAGGTTCTATCTGGTAAAAGTAAGTATCCCGTGGATCGGCACTGTTCAGATACATACCTCTGGGTGGATCATCCCCTAGAATACCACCAAATAAAAATACATCAAATGCCGAGCCATCTTCCGGACTCAACTCCTTTGTTGCCGATGGATCAAGCAAGCAAACGCGAGACTTGTCTTGTACGTAGAGCACTTCAACACTTTGGCCATCTGCCGTGAAACCCGGTGCAGCTTTCAGTGTGGCTGGTAACTCGAGAGATGGGGGAACTGAAGACAAGCAGAACTTTGCACCTGCTTCGTGAGACTCTCTGGCAATTGTGAGATACTCTAGCTCGGACCATGGACCTAGTTCGTCGTCAAGATGCTCCACAATGTAAGTTTTGGACGCCATTGGATTGGTTTAATGGCGGTACCAGCTGCAGATAGATTCGGTACAGCCCAAGTTCAGCAGTAAGAGTGAGTGTGTTCTGATACTGCGGCGAATCAGGTAGCGTGCCCGAAGAGCCGTATAAACAGAGTTTGGCTTCCTGCGGGGTAGATGTCTTGCAACACAGTCCTGGCGAGCTTGTATGGTTCGACAGAGACTTGCCTTTTGAAGCTTCAAGGGTTGACGGAATGAACCCTTAGACAAGCGCTTTCTGGTCTTGTGATGGTGTATGGCCAATGATTTTGCTCGTTCAGATAATCTTTGCGTATCTGGGACTTGTGTAAGCTGCAGCCCTTGAAAGTGGAAAAGGAAAATTGGGATACATACCTAGGTACTGTATGATAAATTGTGAAATACGTACGTCAAGCGTGATGTATCAATCTGACGAAATAATAAATAAATTTGCTGCCAAAAATTATGTGAAAAGATGAAATTCGTCAAGAAAGCTACCCCTCCGAGCCCTCATAGCTTGCCTTGCTTTGATTTTTTTAGCCGAGACATCTTTACAGTATCACTCCCCTCTCCTCTCCTCGACTTCGACTCCACATTTTAGACGTCGAGCCATAACGATATTCCTCTATTTCCTTCCCGAATTATTCAATTTGAAGCACCGATTTTAGCTGGATCATTGACTGGACTCTCCGCGGCGAATAAGAACTATCCAAGCCCACCTCACCACCGCTTTGTTCTTAGAACTGCTATTATCGACTGGGGTGCAAGGATCTCAAGAAATTCAAGGCCCGGCAACGCAGAGCATAAACATTCTTGAGTCACGATATCGAGGTTCTCCAGAAAACAAAAACACGTCCACCCCACCTCACCTAGAGACATCCTTTCTACAACCTTCCTAAACACCACAAAACACCGCAAAACATCCCTAAACACGAACCCCGCACATCATCAAGATGAACCCCCACCAAAAGAACAAGGTCGACATCAACGTAAGCAATCCACCTCTACGATATTCCCATGCTCTGCCTTACATTGAAGCACACTACTAACACATCTGCTACAGTCGCTCTCCCCAGACGAGCAACGCCTCTTCCGCCTCTACGGCAAGCTCCCCTCCAAATCCGACCACCTGGCCAAGCACCTCAAAGAGCGCAAATACTTCGACTCTGGCGACTACGCCCTCTCCAAAGCCGGCAAAGCCAGCTCCGTCGACACCGGCAGCGTCGGCTCCCAGCACCCCCTCCCCGAAAACATCCCACACCTGTCATCGCCCGGCGTAGGCAGTGCCAACCAGGGCGGCAGCGGCAATGGCAATGTCCACCCCCACTCTGGCAGCACGGCTGGTCTGCAGAGCGGCAGTCCGGTCAAGGAGAGCAGCTTCTTGAACAGGGAGACTAGTGTGGATGAGATGGATGATAAGAGGGCTGGTGAGAGGGCAGATAACATCAGTCCGCCTCCTGCGAAGGAAGGTATTCCGATTAGAAGATAGGCTGTTGTTACATGCAGGTCATGGAGGCTTATGTTGTCTGGAGGAGTATGGTGATCTTACGAATGATGGTTGACTTGGCGTTTTGAGGATTTTGACACGGTTTTTGGGGATAGGGCTTTTACTGTGCATACTTGCTCTTCTGACGGCTGTGAATCCGTAGGCTATACAATGCCACAAAATCAAGAGATTGAGTTCTTATGCGGCTCTTTCAGGAAGTTTGATTGTTCTAGCTAGCTAGCTGAGTAGTAAAAGAGATTCAGTCATAACATATGCCCTCGTGCGATTTTCGTAGCTTTTCCAATCCCCAACGCCTGCAATGCTTCTAATCTTCATGGTGAGTTCAGAGATCTAATGCCTTGATAGCCATTGCTATAGCACCATCAAATGTCTTGTTTCCACCAATAAACCCTGCAGCATGCACAAAGACTCCTCCACTGACTCCCGACTTTTCACTTAATTCCTCATCCCTGAATCCCCTCCAAGCTTCTGGCAACGGCTTTCTGCTTTCAAACGAGTCCTTGCTAACAGGAACAGCTTGTATTCTCCATTTGGCATCCAGCGTCGGCTTCTCTGGATATAAAACGTAGAGAACCTTAGCATCACCACCCTCTTGCTCTTCCAAAGTGTACAGATGATCCTTCCATGGCACAGATTGGCCATCAAATACCAAAACCCGTCCCTTTGCGTCATACTCTAAGCGCTTCGCATACGCCTTATGCACAATATCTCTCGCCGGAAGCCATGCCTTAGTATAATAATCCAGATCCCGCGAAAACTCCTCTCCCATCCTCGCACTCGCAACCAAGAACTTCTCATCCTCAGCCTGCTGTGCCTGAACCGGGTCAGAAGGCGTAGGATCGTTCCAGTTAGGGTTCAATCGCGAGACCATGGCGCCTAATGAGAATCCTCCATCGCTGAACTTCTTTTCTAGCCCGGCGGCTGCGATGCCTTTGGGGTCGTAGGCTGAGATACCGTTGTCGTGTGCGTCTAGTGCTTCGATGAAGCTTTCGTAGATCTTGCCGTAGATAACGTTTACTTCTTCTGCATCTTCTGAGACACCTAGATGTTGTGCAATGATAGCTTTGCCAAAGTGCATGTAGACCAAGCCAGCGGAAGAGAGCTTGGTTGGGCGGCTGGGAAATGTGGTCGTGAAGGTCCGCTGGTGATGGTCATATCTGTTTGTTGCAGCATTGTACTCTCCACCAACATCTACGACGGTATGGCAGGTTGAAAGGAGAGCTGGGTCTCTTGTGCGGATCAGTTGAGAGGAGTTGTAGGTTGGTAGGAGGCGTAACATGTAGACGGCGAGGGCTTCATCGGCGTGGAAATGGCCATTGTGAGTACCGATGCTGACGGGGGATGTCTTGAGTCTCTTTGCTGCGGTTTCTGCCATGGTGAAGATTGTCCTGCGATACATACACAGACTTTGGGCTTCTGTTTGGTGGGGTCAAGGTCGGAAGATGTAAAGAAACTTGGGGGCTACAACCCACTTTAGCGCCTTTTACGCCTGCAACTAGTCCATTTTTACGCGCTGGGAGAAGGAAAATCGAAAATACCTCCTCTCGCCTGTTTACAATAGTACGAGTATGAGCTGGCCTTTTCCATTAATCTATTCACCGCTGATTGCCATTGTCTTTGCAAGCCCTTTAAATGGAGCCTACAGTCCTTGTCTTTTGCTACCAACAGGCTGTGCTACTAAATCGTAAATTTGGGCCCTCCCTCCTACGAGTAGAGGCCTAGTCAAATATCAAATCTAAGATCTACGATAGATGCGAAATCCTTGCCAACTCCTGCATTCATCAAGGCACCGCACCTGCACCCAGCAGAATACTGTGCAGCAAAATCTTATCGAGAAAAGTCACCACCAGGAACTTTTAAACCCTTTTGCCAAACCCGTGGTCCTATTCTCCGCCAACTGACGCGATAAAGACTAAGATAGCCCCGTGGCCCAGATAAGAGACATCACGGTGTGGGATTTAAGATTGATTCACGAGAGGCAGAGGCAGCAAGGCTTGACTGGGGACATACCGGTATACAGGACAACAACTCGAGCTCAAGATCAACTGCTAGAGACCGACCTAACGCCCTTCAAAGAAAATCAAGGCTGTATTTCGCCAACACTGAGCTGGGCGAGCTTTACAGCCCGCTGCGGCGCCAACAGTGCTGATGTGGTTCTTTCGAGTTCTCTCCTCCGCTGTATTCCTCCTCACAATCATCCTCTCGATACCTATAGCCTTCGATGTCGGCGGACGAGATTGTGGGCTGGCTTTTTCTTTGAGTTTATTCTAGTAAGGAAGCATCTCCATTTGCCGCCCTTCTAACTACGCCTCGCTCTCTGAACAAAACTAAGAGCAGGGCGGTTTTACTGCTTTTTCTGGAGATCACCGCTAATCTAGACCACAGCTTCTATTTCTTCTTTTCTGCGCTCAAGCTAGCGACTCCGAAAGAGTCAAGGATACGATGGGCGCTGATACAACTTATCAGCATGGCGCAGTGGATTCTGTTACCGGGGCTATTAATATGGAGCATGAATAGGTTTGCAGTTGATGCGAATGCCAGTGGAGACTGGGCTGCAAGGACATTCGACCACAAAAGGGCGCAAGATACCAGCTTCAAGGAGTGGATATTCGGCTCAGGAGGGCTCCTTGAAGCGATGACGGTTGGAACTTGGGACGTCATGCTGAGATACTCGACACCACTTTTTCAACTTGCAGAAGGATTCTGCAGTCTGCTTGTGATACAAGCCGCGGGGCAAATTACAAGATGGCTTGTCAACCGTGGACGTAGCAGCGATACCTGGATGATTGGGTTGCTGGTATTGTCTGCCTCGATTATATCTAGTTCAGTCTATTTCCTCTGGAGAATCACCAAATTCCCAGAGATATCAAACGTGGATGCTATCCTCATAGGAGTCACTATCACCTGTGCGGTGTTCCTCTGTGGGTGGGGTATTGGCAGTGGTAGGGGAAATCCCGTTGAGAGCTCAATGCTCTTTGCCTATGTGGTATTATGCATATACCAGATTTTTACCGACTACCTGCGACCTTCGAATGAGACACCACCTCCACCCGCTCAACCGGAATTTCCTCCATTCCCGCCTATTATCATGGCCTCATACTCGACCTTGGTCTACGTACTGTCAACACTACCTTCAGCAGTACACTCGGGGCTTACCTTCTTCTATGCAGCATTCCAGACTATCACCCCGTCTGTTATCATTTCCCTAGCCTACCGAATATTTGTGTTCTACGCCGCTACACGAATCATTCCAGCCGTGAGAGAATCTGGAGCTCGAGCTTTGTCTGAAGAGCCTAATCTCGATGACAGTGATGGGGAGGGTAAAATTCTAGGACTTCTAAGTTGGTTTAGCCCAAGTATCCTCGTGGCGGTTTACACGAGTCTCTTGATGCAGCACTTTGCTACAGCAGAGGGGAATGGTACCGAATGGTGGACTATGCAAGGGGGCGATGCTGGGGGAAATATCTGGAGATGGATAAATGTAGCTGCGACCATGGCCTTGTATGCCTTGGAGCTGTACCTTGGGAAAGAGGATATGGAAGGATCCCTCACAGGGCACTGGAAGACCGACTGAAGCATTTGAGAAAGGTCTCATTTGTAAGGCCTTGGAAGCATGGGGCCAAGAAAGCTAAAGATCAAGAAAAGAGATCTAGATAAAGTAAAGAGGAGAAGGATATGTGGGTGGATTTGTCGAGGATTTCTACTATGACAAAATGGGAAGCGAAAGTCTGAATGGGTGTAAGGCATTTTGTTGCACTTGGCGGCGTTTGGGACGAGGAAGTCTTCGTAAGCTGTACATACACGGTACTTTGGGCCTGGATGAGCTCAGTTCGTGCATCGAAGCTTGACTTTAGTTGAGGATAGATACCCCCTTTGAGACTCACACCACCCTACACTTAATACACGTTACAAACGGTTTTCGTAATTGGGCTGATGTTCCATGTGAGATGTGGTTTCTTTACATGTAGCCACCACTGGGACGTACGACGCCTGCATAGGTCTAATGTCGAAGTGGTCTGCTCGAAACGGAGAGGCAGAGAGGCAGATGGCATTTTGATGCCACATTCGGTTTGTAACTCTTGTTGCGAGTTGAAAAGGGAATAAAAGGAGCCAGCAAGAACAGTAGGCAGCAGATCGGCATTGGTGTCTGATCATCAAAGCAGGATTGATAAGTACAGTAAGAAGATCAGTCCTAGGTACCGTACCGTATGAATATATCTTGAAGAAACGAGTAATAATCGGCTCTTATTAATCATCCCTACAGCCAATGATATATTTGTTTCTACTTCTAGTCCACCGCACGGCTTCCTCCAGTCTTGTTGACTCGTGGGAGTCGTGGGGGAGTTCCCACAGTGGAGCACACTACGGGTAGTAAAGCGACACTAAGAAGCTACCCCCTGTCTGACATCCTCAACGAGTGCATCTGCAGCACATCGTATCATCGCCAATCCGTCCTCCCTCCATTCAACAATTCATGACCGCCTTTTGGGGGGTTGCGTGTCGTGTCAAAGCTTCAATACAATTTATCCATATTAGGTACTCTGTAACCTTCTCCCCATCCCCCCTTTCCGTCATCTATATATCCGGGTCCATCCTCTTTCTTGTGTCCTCCTTCCTTTTGTGATTTTGATACTGTCCCTCCGCGTGTCCAACCAACCTGCAATCGCACCAATCTCTCTCTCTTATCTCAACAACACCATCTCCAGCTCCAGCTCCATCTCCAGCTCCAGCTCCATCTCCATCTCCAGCCCCAACCTCAATTCCATCTCCAAGCACAAGCACATTATGTCAAGAGTCACTCCACCAGTCAACAAATTCGCCCAAAGCGTTCGAAGAATCAGCTCCACGGCAAATGCTGCCCGCCCTTCAGGTCTTCTTGATTCCCGGGCCAGAAATGTATACCTTCCCCGCCCCAAAAGCGACTTGAAAGATGAGTGCATGAGGCGTCAATTGAAGACCAGCGGCAGCAAATCAGAGGTAATTACAACTCCAAGCATTGAGATGCATTTCTAACGCATATCAACAGCTTGTTGAACGCCTTGCAACATCAGACCTCATCAACACCCATAACTTCCACACACTGCCCAGCGGTCCCCGCCGGCCTACCACACCTCCCACCCCCCAACTCTACAAACCCATTCCCCTAATGCAAGGATTCCGCAGCTCAGCCCCAAAGCTCACAGTCCTTGACCCCTCAGCAGTCGATTACTTGATCTTGCCCAATCCCCCGGCGCCTCCTCCATCAAACCCGTTCTCCAGACTCCGCGTCCCACTACTCCCAGACAACTACAATCCCGACAGAAGTGCTCAGTCAGGCAACGCAGTAGAGACGTTAGATGAAGCTGTCCCGCGTCCAGAAATTAGTATCATAGCTAGCCATCCCGAGAACGTGGCGCCTGCTACTATTAGCGAGGTTGTGGGGAATGATGGGTTGGATGTTGATATCGGGGAGTTGACGACCGCTGCTTTTGGCGCGAAGGAGGAGAAAGAGTCGGGGGTCTTGAGGGAGTTGTGGAATGGGTTCGTCGATGATGTGCTTGGTTCCAAGGGGGGTTCGAGTAAAGTTGCTGTTTAGTGTGACTTGATGTTTGTGTTTTCTTTATCGAGCGATAAAATATTTGGATCTGTGATTCATACTTTGGAGAGTTGTTCTTTGTGCTTGCTTTTGTTGTTGGGGGCTACTTGGTAGCTTTGCAGGGATTCATGACGCCGATGCTGGCTTTCTTAAGGCGTTCTACTTCTTGTCCCTTTGATGGCTCAGATTGAACTTTTACGTATTCCTATTAATCGAAAAACCTCAATGGCACATGACATCACGTGGATTTACGAAGACGTATAGTACATATTTCATTTGAGATGCATACTACACTCTAAAGTCACTTATTGTCACGTCACATTGGTAAACCAACCGAGCACTCAGTCGAGAAACCAAGTGGTAGAGCAACGAGTATCTCGTATTACCTGCCTAGTAAGACAAACCCATGCGATAACACCATCCGCTCAGCATCGACGCACAAGAGGACCATATCCTACACGTCTCGGGGGACTCATGGGAGACCGGAGAGCGAGTCCAGCACCAACACCACTGGCCTATCTGGCAGTACCTGCGGCGCCAACGGCACCGCACCAAGCCCAACTCCCCTCACAGCCATCGCAGAATGCACTTTCATCTTCCTACTCAGCAAATGGCCTATCCCACTGAGCCGCATTCCCCTCAAACCCATTACCCGCATCCATACGCTTCAGGTAACACCGTCCCATGCCCTCAGCCAGCAGCACATCCGTCACGAAATGCGAGCCCCTTTACAAACATATCCATACATACCCATCGCGCTATCGCTGCGCTCCGGGCATGGTGTTTGTGTTGGTGGTGGTTGCTAATTAGATAGGTAGGTTTTGATTGAGCAATGGACAAGGGAATGTAGGAGAACTTTTATACAAGATTTCTGGACTTGATTCGAGGTGTCGAGTCCACTTAATAGCCAATCATTACCACCATCCATCGAGGCGGATAAACAGAAGTTATTCCTAGTCTTTTATTTGGAATTCTTTATTTACCGTTGCGAGCAATAGGGTATCATCATTAGCTTCGAAGTTGTCTACGGGGGTAAAAGACAACTGCTGAAGACCTCAATAGCTACATCTAAGCATTCTGTCCTAGACCTGAATCTGTAATACGAGTTAGTACTTGCTCTCCATCAATTCATTGGGATGTATATCAACATACCAACCTGGATTTTCTGTCCCGTCATTGAAGAGTTCTTCGCAATATCCACGAATGCTTGAGCACAATCCTCTAAATCCGTCTATGCACCCGTTAATATTCACATGCTACAGAATAAGGACTTCAACTCACATCCTTCTTCAACCAAGACTTCTCTCTCAAATCCTCGACACGCTTCGGGTCATACTTCGTTCCCTAAACCCAGCCACATCACATTAATTACCATTCTGAACTCCGAACTCCACGAACAGAACAGAACAGAAGTATACATACCCATTCGGTAGCCAACCACCCAGGCAACACAGCATTAACCCTGACCTTCGGACCCTCGGTGCTAGCCAAACACCTCATCAAATGCAGCTGCGCAGCTTTCGTAACACTATAAGCTACACGTCCTCAAAACTACCAGTCAGCATTAATTTTCTTCCAGTAACCATCATCACTTCCCCAACCCCTCAAGAGATTATAAGGAAAGCCAAGCACATACGCATCGAACTCCCCCCCGCCGTAACCCCCGCAATACTACTCGTGATAACAAAAACGCCTCCCTCAGGATTCCCCTTGAACGTCGGCGCCGCCTCGCGCATGAGGAAGAACTGCGCCTTCACGTTGACGGCGTGGCAAAGATCCCAGTCTTGAGCGGTGGGCACGGTGAGGTCGGAGAACGTGGAGAAGCGCGTGTAGCCTGCGTTGGAGATTATGATATCTAGGCCTGAGAGTTGGGCGATTGTGGTGCGGACGACGGAGATGCAGTCTGTTTCGATGCCCATGTCCTTCTTTCATGTTAGCTGAGAGAGAGAGAGAGATGTTTAGGTTTGTGGTTGTATTGACTTTAGCATAAATATGATATGATGTGATATGGTTTTATAAGTAGTAGAGATTTGGAGAATCTTGATGCGGTTTGGGGATAGGAGTAAGGTATGAAAAAGGGAAAGAGGGAAAGAATTGGACGGATATGAAAGTAAACATACCCCTTTAACAAGCACGGCCTTCCCACCAAACCTCCTCACCTTCTCCGCTACCTCTTTTGCCCGATCTTCACTCGCATTATAGTTGACCGCAACATTGCACCCCTCAGCTGCGAATTTCAAGCATATGAGTTCACCTAGACCACTGGTTGCAGCTACTATTAGCGTTTGTATTAATTGACTGGTGTAATAGGGGTAAGGTAGGCCTGGTACGCAAGGTATATCTCGTCCTCTGAGAGCTACTTGGCGAAATGCGGGGTAAATGGATTGGGGGCGGGACTCTTGCACTTCTGGGCAGCTTAAGGGGGAAAGATGTGGAGATACTGACCGTGATCCACCTGTGACGAGCACGTTTCGGCCTTTGAGTGAGTAGGGCATTGCCGGATATTATTACTATCGTGAGGGTTTAGGGAAGAGGTGGGAATAGGAACAGGAACAGAAATGGGGAAAGTGGGGAGAAGTTTATTGACTGGGGTGGTACAACTCCAAGCCGCCAAGTCCGAGTGACACGGGACGCTGTGTTGGATCTGAACTTTGGAGTCGGATTACTGTTCCGAGTTATCGCTGGGTCGATGATACTGTAAATGGGGCGAGTGGTTCTGCTAATGGTATTGGAGAGTGGCTAGGTCTGTTTTTGGGGTTTTGTAGTTTACGATGGTCTTTAGAAGTTGCAAGTTGCAGTATCTCACCTCGGTGTTTGTACATACAAGGTCACGATAACGATGGCGATATGGAACGTAGAAGTACTGGGCAAATCCTCTATGCCTTTGGGGAAGCTAAAGAGCTAAATCTTGATAATACATCTGGTCTTAATCCTGCCAGTCATTTCATGTTACGCGGATCCACGTCCCGTACAAAGAAGCTATATCTGCCATCCGCCAGCAGACCATCAAAAAAGTACTGTATGTCCGCTAATATCTCGAGGCAGTAGTAGCAACATGAACATCTGAATCGATTAAACGCTTTTCGGCTTATCATCCTCATCAATGCTACCCTCAGAGCTTTCGGTGCTGTTAGTGTCGACACGGCGAGTCTGGGGAAGCTCCTCTAGATTGGCACCGTGGATGTCCTCTTCAAATACAGGGTCGGGCTCAACGTGTTCGAATTTGGTCTTGAAGTCCTTCAGGCCGGCAGTATAGCTAGAGCTATTGGAGCGACGGCGAGCATTGGTGAGGTTGAAGCCTTCGTCCTGGACCTCCTCACCATTGACACCCCTAATTAAGTTAGCATGGTGTCATTGTAGGGGGGGGCTGTGAGGCATTGAGAAGTATTATACTTGACTTGACTTGGTGTAGGATGTAGGATTGTATGAGACTCACCATCCGCCCTTGCCGGCACCATTCTTCTTTGTCTTCTTGGGGTCGACATCGACATGACCTGACTTGGCGAAGTAGCGGGGGAGGTGTTCAGATGCAGAGGCAGTGCCGTCAGCGAGACCGGCGTGGTCGCGGTCATTGAACTTGTGTGATTTGCCCACTGTCAATGGTAGGGTGGTTAGCTGATACTGTAGTTGAAGCTGTGTGATCAAGGGATGGGATTGGTCGCACGAGGAGATGTAAGTATCAAGCGGAGCTTTGCTGGAGGTACTTACTGATGAAGAGAGGGTTGGAAGTGGAATTGGAGGTGAGGGGATTGTTATTGGAGATGTTGAGTTGTGGTTGATGTGTTGGACTTGTTTGTTGATGAAGGAGGATGAAAGGAGAAAGGAGAAAAGAGACGTGTGAAGTTGAGTTAATAGAAGTAGAAAGGCGGGGTGGTGCTCGTGTGACTTTGGGCTCGAATTGCACAACTGGTACTAGGTGGTTCGATTGCGTTGCTAACGAAGGGAAGGCGAACGGCGGAAAGCGTCACCACACTGCACTCGCGATAGTATTATGGGTCTTTAACTTTCCATTCAATTCCTGAGTCCTGACTCGTTCTTTCCCATGATTCGTCTCGTGATACCGACTAAACATCCAATATCAGGTGCCTTTTCTTTCTCTACCTGCTCAACTGTCCCGCTCCAAATCTGGGGTAAAGGTACATACAGTACAGTACAGTACAGTACAGTACGGCAGTGCAGGCTCCACACGAGGTACAAGGTACATTGCCCCACTCACGCATGCCCACACCCACTAGCCTGACTTGGACTGAACGTCACTGGAGCGGCGATCGGAGCCGCTGCTTTGAAATCCCCGTAAACACCAATAAATTTTTAGATTTCACTTCCATCGTGCCTCCAAATATACACTCCATACACTCGAAACCCTTCCTTGAAAAGCCTTGAAAAGGAAAGAAACCACTACTTCCTATCCGTTACGCCATCCAAGACGCTCTTTGGGTAGGCACAATGGCGCCCTCTGTCACTATCGATAACGACTCTGATTTCACCCCGATCGCCTCCTTCCCAACAAAGGCCTCCTCTTACAACGCCAGAACCCTCCTACTCGCGCCTCCCTCCATATCCAGCCACGAAGAATCCTTACGAAATGTTCTTGCCTCCCACGATAGAGCGGTCACGGATCTGCAGATGCTCGATCGCCTCTCTGCGGGGCTTGTCACACTGCCTGACTCAACCTACGACCTGATCCTTATTCTCACTGATGCCGATGGGACACGAACCGAGTCTGCACAATTGCTTGGAAGGGATGTATTTGGGAGAATGGTGCAGGCGTTGAAGGCTGGTGGAAA
This sequence comes from Lachnellula hyalina, assembly GCF_007821495.1. Classification (NCBI taxonomy): domain Eukaryota; kingdom Fungi; phylum Ascomycota; class Leotiomycetes; order Helotiales; family Lachnaceae; genus Lachnellula; species Lachnellula hyalina. The sequence goes on from NW_022157248.1 coordinate 59,814, forward strand.
ATTACAAGCGCAAGATGGGTCTTTTGGTCAAAATGCCACAGAGCACAGAGAGTCTATTCTTGCAGGGCTTGTCTTAGAGAGTGGTGGGATGGTCAAGCCGGATTACAGTGCAAGTGAGGCTGTGCCTTTGCGGTTGAGGAGGAAGGATAAAGGCGTTGTTTCTAATGCTGGGCCCGCGGTGGCGACAACCACCGTGCCGTTGAACAGCAAACGAAAGAGCGTGGATATGGTAACGAGCAAGCCAGCTGGTGTTGGGTTTGTAGATTTCAGTGATGATTTTGGGGATCCTATGATTACTGGCGAGGATGACGACGATGAGCTTATTGATGAGGATACTCTGCTCACCGAAGAAGATCTCAATAGACCTGTCAATATCCGTAAGTTGGGTTTTCATATTGACCCTTCAGAAATGTACTAATCTTTCCTAGCACCCGAATGCGCCCCACGAGTTGGCAAGCGCCGCCGAGCATGCAAAGACTGCACCTGTGGTCTTGCTGAGAAAATCGCAGCTGAAGATGCAACAACACGAGCAAATGCAGATGCCCAGCTCCAGACCCTAAAATTAGGAGCTGATGACCTTGCTGAGGTAGATTTCACTGTTCAAGGCAAAGTAGGCTCTTGTGGGAATTGCAGTCTTGGAGACGCTTTCCGTTGCGATGGATGTCCTTACATCGGCATGCCTGCTTTCAAGCCTGGTGAGGAGGTCAGGTTGCTCAACAACGATGTGCAGTTGTAAATTTTGTCTTTTGGATTGGCGTTGCATAGAAAGATCTGCCGTGCTGATTTACACGGACTTGGCTGGTTGATGCTTGGAAAGCGTCCCACTATGAGTAGATGAGAATATATGATTATCGAGAAGCAGCGTACAAATTGTCTTATCTGGGCCTCTACCGGATTTTCCCTGTATTTTCTACCCCAAGCAAGTGCTGTCGAGTCGAGTTCTCTTTATCGACAGAAGCCTCCAATTTCTTCCTTCAATCTCCTAACAGACGAAACGTGCTGTTAGAAATGCATCATCTTTTCGTTGCATGTATGAATAGCAACTGGATCCTTTAGCCACTGATACTACTTTTGCCTCCCAAAGTATAAGGGAAAGCTTGGGACCTTCTCATTTGAGTTCGATCGTTTCTAAGAGTAAATCGTACCCCTCAAAACCGGCCCCCAACGACAAGAAAAACCCGAAGAACAACCAATCCATGTAACGGGACCGTGTAACATGTGGGGGCTCCATGCTATTTTAATCAACGGCAGCGGCCCAGCCCCTAACTCAACCAAGCTTAACTTCCTCCCCTAATGAAGCACGAAACAGCGAGAACCTCAAATTTCTGGGGGCCAAGAACAAGATCCCCATGGAAAACAACTGCGTTACTTCTTTGATACATGGAAATTTTGATAGACAAGTCTACACTTATTGGATACTTTTGCTTTATTTAGTTCGGACTATTTTTTCCGGCGAAAATTACTATGTATCTTGCGATTAATATTGCAACTCTGACAACAAATCTGTCGTCGTGCGGCTGAGGAAAGAAGAATACTAAAGGATTCAAACAGCCCCACGAGGTCTCTCAAAGGATGAGCCAGATAACGGATTATGGCCTTTTACTTCTAGGTTCCGGGTTTATACTCTTTTAAACTTTCTCCAGAGTTTACGTGCAATTGGAATGGAAAATACTCATCATGTCAATATCTCATATACTACTCCTACCCCAATTCCTTCGATTACAACTACTCGCCATCCTACTCTTCAGCAGCACTGTCCACAGCCTCGCGCGCTTCACCAACCCTCCTGGTCCAGATGGCGCGCTTCGCCTCACCATCGGCGACAATTACACCATCGAGTGGGAAAATGCGGGGTCGGATTACTCGTTGCTGTCACTGGGGATAGAGGCAAATGCGGATGGGAATGTGTATTGGCTGTTTGGGAACGAGAAAGATTATACGAGCGAGAGTTTTCTGTTTAATGTGAGGCTTGGGAATGGCATTACATTGGATCAGGGGAATATTTTCTCCTTTATTATGGTTAATGGGACGAGGTTTGGAGAGAGGGTTATGAGTGCGCTGTTTGTTGTTGAGGGGAATAGTGGGAGTTCGAATTCTTCTTCTTCATCGGCGACAGCAACAGAGACAACGATATCGTCATTGATGCAGAGCTCCTCTTCCACATCAGGCACAACGACTTTAATGCAGACCTCAGACTCCGTAACAACGACGTCGACTCCCATATCCTCTGCGGCTCTCGCGTCTGCAACAGACACACCCTCACAATCTCCGCCCACTTCTCCCCTCCCCATAACAAACGCAACAGGAACAGGCCCGCCCTCACAGCCCGCCCCCACTGCGCATAGCCTTTCAAAAGGGGTGAAAATCGGCATAGGAATCAGCATCCCCCTCTTCGCCATACTCGTGCTCTCCGCTCTCATTTTCTTGTTCCGGCATAAACGACGCCACCCGAAACAAGAATTGGTGCATAAACATGTATATGGTTCCTCTCCTTCGCCATCTTTGGATCTGAATCCACATACACGGCAATTAGAAAATCGGAATATGTATAGTGTTGTAGGTGGACGTGGAAGTGGGAGTGGGAGTGGGAATGAAAGTGGAAGTGGAGAGGTGTCTGAAATGCACGTACATGTACAAAGTCCACAAGCAACGAACAATGGATTTGCAGCGTATAGGGGTGGAATTGAAGGTGGGGATGGAGGGGTGTCTGAGCAAGTACGGAGCCCCCCATCCCCACACCCACACCCACATCATCTTCCACAGGAGTTGGAGAATAGTTATGTACGTGCGGGCGCGCCGAACAGCCAACTGCAAAGTGCGTACCAGAGGGATGTGCAGAATAAATATGTGTATGGTGGGAATGTGAAGGACCAAGAGATGCAGATGAAATATGCGTTCATGGGGGCTCCTATAGGTAGTAGGAGGAGGTTGTATGAAGCGCCTTGAGGTGGGGATATTGGGTGGTGATAGAGAAATTTGGTTGCGAGCAGGTTTTTGAGATAAGACACTGGTGAAGCCGATCTATGAAAACCAGGCGGTTGGGTGGAGTTGATGTAGAATATGATTATATATAACTCATTGTGAGGCGGGGACCAAGATGTAAATATAGAGAGCGGGCGTAGAAGTCCCTTGGTTGTACAATATTGCTTGGATCGATATAAAAATCTGATTTGCCGTTGATCACAACCATCAGGTCTAGTCGCCAAGGAAGACATCTGATTAGTCTATACTGCTAGAGTAGAGTGAGTTATTTGAGGAATTTATACTCCAGCACTCTCCCGAATCCCCACATATGCTAGACCGCCCAAGTACTTAATTGCCGTGGAAATCAATATGCTAGAGGCGAGATAAAACGCTAGCAGCTTTCGTTTTCTCCCCCTCTATCGTGACCTGATTCACTCGAAGAGCCGACTTTATGTTGCAACGTATATAGATAGCATCCTCCCTCTTGCTACCGTGTTTTTCCCAGGCCAGTTTGATGATTTGGTTAGAGGGATCTGACTCCTGTGGCACTGGTGCCGAAATATAGACATCGTCAGGGATTTTGGAAAGTGACAAAATCTGGATATCTTCAAATATGACCCGTTTCACGCTTCCGTCATCAAACTGGAAAGGGACCCACAGCCTCCCCAGAGCGCGATGGAGGGCGAATATGGCACCGGCTTGCTGCCATTGGTGCGCTTTGATCCTACTGCTCTCTTTTGTGATCTTAGGAGCGGGCTCGCGGGTAATAATAGCATTTCGCCCGACATCTACGAGTGGTGGGACAAAAATTCGGTCTCGTAAACCGTTCACGAGCATTTCGGCGGCTTGTGGTTTAATCCACTGCAGCAAGTCGTCATACGTGCAAGTCGTTCGTTTCGGGATTGTAAGACCAGGTCGAGGAGTTTGGGCCAGAATGGTTCCGTGATCGAAATGTTTCTCATGCAGAGTCTGGAGCGTGACACCAGTTCTGCGTAGTCTGTTCATTATTGTATGTTGGAGTGGTGCTGGACCACGGAACCTATTGAGTGAGGTTGGATGAGAAATGGGAGATATTAGGGAGTACGAACCTTGGTAATATAGATGGATGGATATTTAGTCCTCCATACTCGGCACGTTTGAGAATCCTGGGAGGTACAAACAAGCCGAACGAGACGGCTATGATGATGTTTATTGACTCATTTTGTGGTTGTGGTAACTGGCAGTTATCAGAAGCTTTCATTACACCAGCTGCTCATTTTGACATACATCCCAACCCGTAAAAGTGTCTCTCTCATGTACTGGAAGTCCTAAGTCTTGCGCAACAGCTTTTATAGGTACTGGAAATTGTGAGCTTCAGACACACATAGGTAGGCGGAGCAATTGAGCAGACCTTCTCTGATTTTAGTCATGGACCTTCCACTCTTCTTCCCAGGACGGCACAGAACGTCAATTGAGGCAATCAATTGTGGGTTTACCTGCTGCTCTCTATGGAGAGCCCGCAGTGATGCGCAACTGAAGTCATCTGATCCGCAGAAGAGGATCCGGAGAGGCTTGGATACTTTGGATGTATACCATCTTCGTCCACGGGAATTAAGGCCCGAAGGAAAGGATCGCGAGACGCATTCAAGGGTGCGGAATGGCAGTAGCAACTTCATGCCGTTTTGTATGTGTTATATGTTCTCTGATGGGTTACAAACAAGTTGATAGAAGCTCATCGGGCTACCGTGTGTTTTGCTTTATAGGTTACTGCAGTATAAATTTGACGAGTGGTGGATGTAGAGAAGGACCACCAGTTAATTAACTACCTGGTATCGCTTATTGAGTACATGATCGTGCTTGACTCTTCATTTTAATCGGCTCCAATTGTGCTGTGTCATGAGAGAAGGTGAGAGTGAAGTGAAAAGGGGTTGCGTTGCGGTCTATGAACCGAGGATGTTCCGGCCGTTGGTCGTGGTCGTGAGTCGTGATTGTTGATTTTGAGGGTCCAGGAAAGCCAAGGCACGCCACAACTATTGACATCACGATAAGTGCCCAAACCTCTCTGAATCCTGCTTTTCGCGATAATCGTCGTGCCTCAATAAGGAGATATCTACCCTGTTACAACCAACACTGCTATTCGAAATGCAATGTCTCTGGCCGCGGAGCATCTCTCTGGGAAGATTATTCCTGCCCAGCTGAACTTCTTGGCCATCTACAACCCTTCCCTAGGTACTACCGACGACACTCTCGCCGACCAGATTGTATACTACTATTCAGCCAAATCCCCGGAACGGAGTAGGCGGCGACAGAGTTCTCGCTCACGGATTGAAGAGAGCAATGCGCAGCTTAGGGAAATAGGGCTTGCCCAGGGCATGGTTGAATTTGGCAAAAGCTTTTCAAATGGCAGATCCGTGGACACTATTGAGACTGAGAAGTCTCGTATTGTCCTCCACGAATTGGAACCTGGCTGGTGGATATTAGCTGTTAGTAGCAATATCGCCTCGGATTGCTATTGCTAATAGCTTCCCCAGTCCATCAGCTTAACTGTGCTTCCAGGCAAAGCAAAGGAGCCAACGACGAAAGGCAAAGGCCCCGAACAATACGGCCCTCCAGAATACTCTTCTCGCGAAGTAAAGCCTGCAATATTGCTACTTGGGGATCTCCTTCGAGCACACTCGACTTTCCTCCTCCACCACGCTTCTTCGATGAGTGCGCATTTTGTCCGAACAAAAAGATCCAAATTCATTGGCATACTCGGCCGTTATTGGGACACATTTTTGACGACATGGAATGTTCTTTTGCATGGCAATCCTGCAAATAGTTTGTACGGCGGCATCAAAATCGCGGCCTGCGGAGAGCTTGGAGTCGGCGTAGGCGAGGAAGAACGAGGCAGCGGGGAACGTGAGGTTCTCGAGGGGTTTGTCGGCAGGGTAGATGGGCTTGTAGATATTATAGTCTCCAGATTTGGGGTTGCCGATGAAGAAAAGGTGGCACAGACTGAAACTAAGAAGAAAGATGCAGCTCAACATCCTACAAACCCCTGGCTTGGTTCCGGCAATGATCCTGCTGCTGAAGATGGTGCTATCTTTCTTGGTACTGGAGCATTGTCGAGGAAGTCACTACGAGACGTTTCTCACTGGATGGAGGATCTCTATAGATGGGGTCCTTATGCATACGGCGTCGTGGACAACCCGACTTCGATTCGCCGCGTTAAGATGCGTGCACCAAGCCGTAAAGAGTCCGCCAAAGAGGACGAAATGGCAATAATTCCACCGAGGCCTATCGTCGACGTCGAGCAATCTCATAATAAGTCGAAGCGTAAGCTGCTTCGGCCGCAACCACATCGTGGAGCTTCTAGTCATAACGACACTGATAGCGAATCGTCCAAGAGTGCGTTTGTTCATTACCTGAAGCTGGGCTACGGCACTCATTGGAGCTTTGGTGGGACTATTTCAAAAGGTGGAGGTTTACCTGAGAGTCCTGGATCTCAGACTGAGACTCAGACCGACCGAAGTCCAGGTAAAGCTATAGATTCCACTCTCAACCAACGGACGAGGAAAGCTTCACCCGCAGGCCAGCTTACCATATCAGATGCGTCCCCTTCCAAGAGTGACCCCCTTGGCCATTATCTCATTGGGCTTCTGGGCGCAATCGAGGACGAGCATGATGACAAAGAAGAGTCCACCGAAGATTGCCCTATAGATTCTTCGGAAGAAGAGAATTCACGATTGGTGCTACGGACTCTGACCCTAGAATCAGAGAGGGAAGAAGATGCCCGTACTAATGGGGAGATCAGTATTGACCTGGGGAACACTGATAACGAGACCATGTCATCTAAGCATACAAGCTCAGAGCATACTGCCACATCAAACACATCTTTTGAAACCCAGGACCGAAACAAGACGAAAAAATTACGTGTCGTCGTCTATGTTCACAAGCCGTTCATTTTCGTCCTCTTGTTCGAGCTAAGAGCAGATGCTCTCGCTTTCCCCGGCCTTTACCGTTCCTTGCACTATCAACTTGGACCTCTGATAAAGCCGTTGCTCAATTCAACAACCTTTCGACCTTCTAAGCCGAGTATGGCTGCGACAGCTACCAGCGATAATGCTGATGCGCCAATCTATGACCTTGTGTGGGATCCGAGGCGGTTGACCATCAACTCGACTATTCCAAACATACCAGATCCGTTCCACGTGCAGTCTGCGTCTCTTGTTTCACCACCATGGTCTCGTATCGAAGCTCTAAACACACATATGCAGATTTTGAATACCTATACCTCTACCAATTGGGAACGAATCGAAATGGAGCGAACCTGCAAGACTAGTCGGGGCTGGTGGGTGGTATGGACTAGGATACCTGAACCACCACAAGAACATCCGCGTACTTCTGGTCCAGTCAAGGTTCCTGGGATCATTACGGAAGACAGTACTGGGGCTAGCACATATCTGGATACAGGAGCTAACAAGTCTCTTGGTACAAGCACATTTGCTGGTTCCAGCCTTGTCTCGGGTCCAGCTCATCCGTTTTTGAATATAGCCTCCAGCTCACAGGAGAACTTACCGAAAGACAGAGAGATATTCTTGATCCGCAGGGCAAGTGATCATCCTTCCCAGTCAGCCAAAAGGTTTGTCAGCGGTCCCTCAACCACTGGGGAGTCAGGCTGGGGTTCCGGCCCAGCTAAACTAGCACAAGGGATTGGAGTTGATACAAAAAGCTACATTGAAGGGTTGTTGAACCTTAACCGATGATTCTGTAATATAGAAATACTCGTAGAAAATACCTCTGGAGAGAGGTCTCCAATGTTTAAAATGGACCGTTTAGCGACGTTTTCTCGGCCTCTAATTTAGATCCTTGACGTTTTGCGTTTAATGTCTTACTCCATCATAGTGGCAGCTCAGTGCCTTGAAACTAGTCAGCGGGACTGGCCCTGCCCCACGTTATTTTGGTGACGTAGGCGGAAGAAAACATTGTATTTATTCAAAGTCTTGCTGTCTTTTTTTTATTTGATATGAATCCTTTTCAGTTATTGCTTCCAAGTTGTTTGATTCCCTTCCAGTAATACAGTCAACTCATTGTAAGAAGCATTCAGGTAAGACCTTTTTGGAAATGTCGCCCTCGAGCAATGCTGACGGAACTATCTAGGCTGCTCGTGATCAATTGTTACATTTGCATTCCTTCAACTTCATAGACTCTTGACACTTGAATTTATCATTCAAGCTTCTGTCGCAATGGTCGCCACCGACCAATTGAGAGCGGAGAAGCTCTTCTCTATGAAAGGCTACATCGCAGTGATTACCGGTGGAGGTACTGGGATTGGTTTGATGTACGAAGTTTTCCATTCTTCACTTCAGGTCTGATTAACGATCGAAAGGGCAAGCCAATCTCTTGCAGCCAATGGCGCCAAAGTCTACATTACAGGACGTCGTATGGAAGCTCTCGAGAACGCCGCAAAAACCCACTCCCCAGCTCAAGGAGGAAGCATAATACCGTACCTCTCCATGCCTCCTTCTCAATATGTGACTTAAGCTGAGGCATCTCTAGCGCTGGACCCTGCGATGTAACCTCCAAAGAAGACCTTGAGAACCTAGTCACGGAGATCTCTAAAAAGGAAAAATACATTGACCTCCTAATCACCAATGCTGGCATCTCGGGACCAAAAGCTGAGCCGGTAGACGAGGACGCAACGAAGCTAAAAGAAATCCTCTTCAACTCCGAATCCTTCTCCGAATGGTCCACTACCTTCAACACCAACGTCTCTGCCGTCTACTTCACAACCGTAGCCTTCCTGCCCCTCTTGCAAGCCGCCAAAGAAGCACACACCCACTTCTCGCCATCCGTAATAGTCATCTCCTCCATGTCCGGCATCATGCGCCATGCTCAGGGGCATTTCAGCTACAACGCCGCCAAGGCAGCTACGGTGCATTTGAGCAAGTTGATGAGTTTCGAGTTTAAGAAGGCGGGAATTAGGGTTAATAGTATTGCGCCGGGGTATTTCCCGAGTGAGATGACGACAAATGAGAGTGATAAGAATCAGAAGAGTGAGCTGTCTGAGGAGAAGATTCAGGAGAAAGGTCATGTGCCGGCGGGTAGGGCAGGGAGTGATGAGGAGATGGGGATGGGGGTGTTGTTCTTGGCGAGGAATAGGTATGTTAATGGAGAGATTATTGCTATTGATGGTGGGGTTTTATTGGAGATGCCAGGGAGGTGATGAGGTATGGGGGGTTGGGGGTGCTTAGATAATTGAGGAAGATATTAGAGTATTATGCATTAGGTGAAAATTCAAAGTTTCCAAATCATTTCAAAGAAACCTCATAAAGGCATTACCTGACCAATACCTTTGATTACAGATCTTCCCTTTCCTAGGGGCCAATACCAAACTCCGTACCATCAGACATACCTCATCATTTCATCATAAATTTCAGTCCTCTTCAGTGCTGAATGACCCCACTGACTTGTCCTTCCTCATTCTCCTCATGCAGCTCTCTTGCAAGCTCACCATCCAGATGCGAAGCTTCAGCTCTCAATCTATCAGCCTCCCTCCTATACTTCTCCCCCCCTTCTTCCAACGTAGACGCCTCAGTCATCATTTTCAACTTCTGCTTTTCTCCCAAGCCCAGCGCTGTAGCAGCTGTTCGGATCGCAATCGCTTGCGCCTCCTTTCTTTCTGCAGCGCTGTCCATTTGCACGGCTTGTTCATGGAGATGCTCGGCTCCTTGAGAAACTGGACTTGGACTTGGATATCTACCCAGAATCGGCGGTACGGAAAGACCTTGGGTGTAAGGCCACCCGCCATGCATTGCGGAGATCCCAGGGGGGGCCTGTGGTCGAGAGAACGGTGGCTTTATGAAAGGTACAGAGGGAGCTCTCCCAAACGGGAATCCTCGCGCGCTCGGTGGGGTTTCTGGGGTAAGTATTGGCATTGGTACAGCTGGTGTAGACATCGGTAGATGGTCTCTCGATCTCGCCCAAGGTGGACCGTGTCTGAACTCTCCCTTGTCTTTACATTTCCTCTCATCTTTCCTCGCTTTACGATCCTCTTTCTTCGTGTCCCTGCGAGCCTTTCGTTGAGTTTTCTTAGCTGCGCGTCTTGCCCTCCGGTTGACTCTCCGCTGTTGCTTCTGTACGCGTTTCTGTTCTTTGAATGTCTTCATTAGATCTCTTACTTCTTTCCTCAGAGCAACTAAATCTTGCTGGAATTGCTCCGGGCTCTCGGTTCTCGCGGTCTTGATCTCTCTTTTCATGTCCTTTACTGTGTCTTTGGTAATAGGTTGATCCGGGTGATTTAGCCAGTCAATCAAGGATCTCCGAGCGACTGGCAGCGCTTGTTCTTGAATGTCATCGTAATCTGGTAGAGAGCCAACAGACGACTCCACGTCTGATGCATCGGAGTCAGAAGAGCTGGAACTAGAGGTTGATGCAGAACGCCCTCGATGTCGGTGGTGGTATCCATGCCGACGACCACGGCCACGGCCTCTCTTATGATGCTCATGACGGTGGTCGTTTGAATCTCGCCGTCCAAATGCCCTTCCTCCAATACTCACTCCATGGCCATCGGCGACGAAGCCACGGGCGCCACCTAGCCTAAGCCCACTCTGATCAGCGACAAACATGTTGCCCATGCGGAATCCATTTGCAGAAGCCTAGGGGTTTGCAAAATTAGTATGGCCAAACGATTAAGAACTAGATTCCAAGGGGCTTGGGTCTTTGGATGCCACCTAACGGATAAAGGTGTCCCAGGATGAAACAGAACATGAAATACAACATACCACAAGTCCGTTCTTGCCAATACGGAGCCCCTCATTATCAGCAACAATCGGTCCCATCCTGAAGTTCCCAGAATTCGCCTCCAGACCAGAAAAACTTCTTAACGAGCCAAACAAACCTCTTCTGCCTCCACTACGATTTCTAGACGCACCACCGGGAGTCTCATGATCATAAGGAACCCAGGCGCCTGGCATTTGCCTTGTTTCTTCATCAGCAGCAACCTGGGTTTTGGGCTCGTTGATCGCAATTTCGATCCCACGAGGCTTAAAGAACCCATCATTCCATTCCGCAATCATGGCAAAGGTTGCAGAATGCGATTCTGTGCTTCTGGGTGAGAGTGGTATGCGCAACGGATCTAGTTGCGCATCAACTTCACTTATATCCGCTCTAGATCTATCATCTCCCGGACCAAGCGAAAGCTGGTGCATCCTTTCTTCCACGAGCTCCTGCTGGAACTTTCGATCTGCCACATCGTTGTTGACTGCTGCGATGTGGTCAGGTAGCAGGTAGTTTACGAATGTTTGCCAGTCTTGCTCAGTAACGTCTCTGATAGCCCAGCCTTGCGGATAGGGAAGCTCTTCTGGCCGTGTCCGAGGCGTGATTGTGAGATTGTAGGTCATCGCATGAGCTGGTGATTGCCCATGTACAGGCCGTGATTCAAAGTAGACAGCTGCTGAGGAGGTAGAGCCATGCCCAAAGCCATCCTGGAGGCTTTCTTGGTCCGATGCTGTGGGGGAGTGCAGAGGCGTGTAGATGACCGAATCGTCTATGGAAGATGCAATAGAGAGTTGCCGGTGGCTAGCCACAGAAAGATTGTCTGCTTGAGAGGTAGCTGGCGTGAGATTAGGATGTGACGAGGTATTTGAATAGATATCGGTTTCGCTATAGGGCGGGGGTGGAATAGGATCCATCGCGAATCGCTTGCTTTGATCAGAGCTAATGCTCTAGATTTCACGTCTATGCGGCAAATATATGCCAGGTCTTTACGAGACAAATAGCATATGAAGAGGTGTACGAAAGGATGCCAGGTATTTTGTTATACAGAATAGAGGCATTCCGGAAAGTCTATTTGCTGTTATATCATGGTTGAAGCTCAGCTTCTGAGCCTAGGTGAAAGGCCCCTCCCCCTCAGACAGGGATAAGCACTAACTATTATAGGGTTTGGTGGGCCTTAGATTTCACTTGTAAGGCTGCCTATTTGTAGTCCACCTATCAAATGACCCTCACTCATCGCGACCACCTCACACCTCACAGTAACACTGCATATATTCGATGACGCGGCTTCAAGGCAGAAGCTTATAATCAGCAGGACTGGGCTATCATTTGAGGAGATGCGACATGCAATATTGACTCGAATTCCTAGGTAGACTTCCAGCCGCGAGGTTCCAGAGAAAATAATCATGGCTGTATGGAGTAGTCAACTCTCTCTCGTGAGTTGTCCTGTTTAGCCCGAGTTCAAAACTGCGGCAATAAATGCTCCCTCTCCCATTCTGGCTTGATATCTCTCCTTTGACGGTAGCTTATTTGAAAATATACTTTCGAAGACCGTGGACCGTGGGTGTTTCCCAGGCGTAGAAAGATATACAAGACTGCAATTCCATGTTCCACGTACATTTATGCTAAGGACTCCGTAGAATTTCAATATGTTTAACCCTTTCAGCAGCCGCGTGGTGCGAGAGTCACTACCCAAATTTTGATATAAGACTTTCGGATGCCGATAGACTAAGAAAATAATCCCAAGGTCAAATACGGAGCCTGGATTCCATCTTCCGTCTGTATTCACACTATAATAATGCGATGGAACTGTGTAGCTCGACGTAACATTGGGACGAAAAGAGCGAGGAGAAATTGGAGACGAATCGTTGGAGAAAATCTGCCCGAATCTGCCCGATATTTTAAGAACATTTCGTGACAGGTATTACAGGAGTCTTTGCTGGGCTTGATGCTCGCTTGAGCACAACGAATAGAATTAGACAACTGGAAGACAACAATATTTCTTATTGGCACTATACGGCCCCATATTGATTTCATGAAACTTCATTGCTATTTCAGTGAGAGAAAGCCGAATGTAGCTATAGTTTAGGAGTATTCGAATTCAAGGACTTGATATTTTTTGGGCAGCTTGATATCTCGATGGTGGAAACCACGGCTCAATACCGCCTCGTCCGAATCTGCCGAAGCAACGCTCACATCATTGTTCGCTATTTCCATCTCATGGGGCTTCTTCTGGCGACAGGGCCTGCACGCAGCTACTTACCCCCTTTCATACTGATATGCAGGTTTAGTTGACTAGCAGCTCTGTGCCTTTGGATCGGTCGTTACTCGACTCCGTAACGATGAAACATGACTTTCTGACTCGGCAGTACCCAAAAGCTAGCCGCCAAGGTTCTGTAATCTTCTACCTCACATACATGATGTTTTCATTGGAGTTCTGGCTTATCGAAATTGATGTCTTCGGTCTTGTAATGGTCGGCGACGATTCTGTAAAGGTATGACGGCGCATGTGCTCCTCTGCAATGAAAGTTAGTAAAATTCATAGGAAGATTGCCTCAGGACACTTACATATTGGTGATATAGAGATCCACCAAGTCAGGAGGTACGTAGTCATAGACAGGATTATCGACCTCAAGGTTTTCTACCAAAGCACCATCCTGATATCTTACAATGTTTCCAGGATCGCCATACTCGATCAAAGATTCGAATTCGAAAGGGTACTGCGGACTGAGCTTATAGACCCCACTAACCACAATCACAGGAGTTCTGTGCACTCTGGCAGCTTTTGCAATAATACGCGCGCCGGCAGCCGCAATTAGGCCACCATTTGCAATGACTGCATGAGTTGCCAAGATGACCTTGTTTACTCTCGACATGATCGCAAAAATGGTAGCATCGGTCATAAGGATGACGGTAATCCCAGCGTCAGAAAGAGACTTTGAAAACTTCGGCGTAGTCAGCTCATCCGTACCCTCGGCGTCTGTTTTGATAGACCTAGTGACTGATTTGTGGGTTGCCTCGTGATCATTTGGGTACGACTCTGCAATGATGACAGTAAACTTCCTCTTCTTGGCAGCCTCCAACAAGAACTTCTGAACACTCCTTGATGACGAATGCGTCAGTATGACCTCGTTGGAGTGGATGTACTCTAGAGACTGCGCAGCGATTCTATCGTCCGCTTGGTCAAGTTCATCGACGATCTCTTCGATGCCTTCAATAACCTCTGCCTTCAAATCTTTCGTCGATGTTGTTAACCTGTGAGACAGGGAGGTAGCATTGAGGTTTGATGTGTTATGAGGAGACTGCGCGCCTGAAGGAGATGACGCCGGCGACGGATTGGCAGATAGTAGTTGGAACATCGACTTCTGTGGTGGAAGTCCACCTGCTGGAGCATATGAAGTATGAGATGTGATTAAGGGAGGGCGAGAAGCCGCTTGAGTCTTTCCTCCGAACACGTCGTCACCATTTGCCTCTGTAGAATCCGAGTCATCGGTAGTACTGTATCTAAGGGGACTGAAATTTGGAGGTGGTCCTCCCAAATGTGAGGCTCCTTGGTCGATATGTTCTTGGCGGGGGGAGCCCATCTGACTATTTGATGCGGAATCGCTGGCATCATCGTTTCGTTCCTCCTTGGCTTCATCTCTAACCATGCCCAAAACTCGACGAACTATGTTCCCCACCACCATCTCCCTTGGCTGAGCCTCGATGAGTCGTCGGCCAACATCCTGTATCCGCTCAATGAGCTTGTCGATGTTGGTCCACCTGAATTTAGCGACTACTTGGAGAAGTAGATGCGCTGTAGCCACCGCACAAGGTCTCGAATTTGTGATCTGTCTGCGTTTGAGAAGTCTGGTAGGTGTCAGTCAGCGCGGGGAATATGATAGTCGCGTTGAACCTACGAAATCAAGTTCTCAATGGACGACTCTACTGGCTGTGCCTTCAAAGACTTCAAATAGAAGCCCAGATTCGGCGCATAGCCAGCCTGTAGAGAAGGCATGACGATGAAATCTAGCACTTTGTCAAAGATTCCTGTTGTGCTGCAGTCTGGCGCAGCTGTGATGTTTCGTGGAGGGGTATTGGGTTTTTTTTTTTTAACGAGGTGCAATGGCGCTCTGTGGAGGATCTAAACACAGCTTGAATTCCGAATATATATTCCTCCGGTGTGAGGCATTAATTGGAGCTTGGTGAAATATTTTCGCGCGGGTTTGTGTCTTGTATTGGAGTTGCAGTTGCAGAAGTACAAGTACAGAATTGTGACTCCTCGCATCTTTTTTGAAGCTCTCTTTTAGGTCGGCCTCGGCGAAGTTGAGCGCCGTCGCAACAACCTGGTCTCAACGACTACATCGACATCCCATACATAAATCGTCGATCACCAGTCCGAAGGCAACGTCTATTGTCTACCCCGAGGTCCCTTTCGCCTTTTGTCCCCTTCTGCCGCATGCGTTTTCCTCGACTTTATTGTGCATATATTCATTTCAGAGGCGATGACCTGGTGGCCCGACATCAGCTAACCTATAGACAAAGGACAACAGTCCGCGACAAGGGATTGGACGGACCTGAGCATTGCTAGTCATGCCAGTTAGTGATACTTTTACTTGAAGATTTCTGGTCACAATAGTACTGGCCCTCTTTGTGCAAAGGCTGGTGTTCCCAGACTTACTCTATCTCGAAAACCACCGAAAATCCCCCGCGACACCTCCTTCATGGCTCGATAATACGATGAACTCACTGAATATTCTCTCGGCACGAGTGTCGCCGCCGCAGACTCCCGCGCCTTCTCGGAGTAATTCTTATGGCAACCTGCTATCATCTGGGGAAGGGTCCGGGTCTAGAAGGAACTCTAGAGGGGACATACTGAGCGAGAAGGTCGAAAGTTCGGAAACCGTTGGAGATATCGATGATGATAGGGCAGTCTACGAGGAAACCCCTTTGTTATACAAAGAGTCGAGCCAGATTTCGCTCCCTGAACCTTCGCGCTGGCATATGATCCCCAAGAGGATATCTCATGCTGTAATCGAGTCGATACGCTGGGTGTTGTCTACTCTAGCTGCCCCAGGCGTATACCTCATAGCATATCTCTACGACGAGCGAGGGAATTTTGCGCCGTTCACGCAGTTGAGGAAACTTGGATCTGGGTTTTCAGGGAGCGCACGGCGGGGTTCAACTAGCCAAGCAGTTGGCATCTCAGCAATCGACAGGGAAAGGATTGTAGGGGATCAAAACAGCAGGAGAAGTACACGTCGAGGGTCTGTGAGGGCCTCTAGAGCAGTGCCGTCGAGTTATTCTTCATCTGGGATGTCGTCTGAATCTGAATCAGACAGAGACCGAGCAGCTGCAGATGAAGAAGCGCCTGGAAGCTCAAGCCGACATACTAGATCGAAGTCTCTACAAACTTCTGATGAAATAGCACCAGCGAGACGGTCCATTCGGATTAAGCTCCACAATGAGGATACCCTGAGGCAAAGGAAGCATCGTCGGGCGCAGTCCACAAATACCCAAAACAGTTCCGGTGCTGTGAGGGCCGGGGAGATAACACCGGCTACTCTCAAATCTCCAACTTCTCCGGCTTCTTCACTCTCCATGACGAAATATCCCCGTGCGCCAGTACCACCAAGGCCTTTGATACCCCGCCGACAGCCTTCTTACACCATTCCTGAAACTCCTAGTGGACGATTGACACAAAAGACTCTTGTTCTTGACTTGGATGAAACTCTCATTCACAGTATGGCTAAAGGGGGCCGCATGAGCACTGGTCATATGGTTGAGGTAAAGCTTAATACTCTCGTTGCAGCCGATGGAAGTTCGACGCTCGGGCCTCAGCATCCCATTTTGTATTATGTGCACAAGCGACCTCATTGCGATGACTTTTTACGGCGGGTGAGTAGTATTCATGCCGTAGGGGAGCTATACTGACCTTTGCTAGATTTGCAAATGGTACAACCTAGTCATTTTTACAGCTTCGGTTCAAGAGTATGCAGATCCGGTGATAGATCTATTAGAACAGGAACGTAAATTCTTCTCTGGTCGATACTACCGTCAGCACTGTACATACCGGCACGGCGCCTACATCAAGGATCTGAGCTCTGTAGAGCCTGACTTGAGCAAGGTTATGATTTTGGACAATAGCCCTTTGAGCTACATGTTCCACCAAGGTCAGTTGCCATTCCCCATGCCGCAGAACCAGGCCCTGATTTTGTGTAGATAACGCGATACCCATAGAAGGGTGGATAAATGACCCGACAGATAATGACCTTCTTCACCTGGTGCCTCTATTGGAAGGACTTCAGTATGTTACTGATGTGCGGTCTTTTCTTGCACTACGTGGAGGGGAGGATGGAAAGCATGCAGTATGACAAAATTTAGTAATGGATGCATATTTGAGTGCAACCGTCTTGAAGAAAAGTGATTTGTTACTGTTGTAGTCCAAAGATTGTAAATGGTTAAGAATACGGGGACTAGACATCCATAATAATGAAGAGACTACTGGGAGTGGTCTTGGTATTGTTTGTGAAGTGAAAGGGGGGCATACTGTACTAATCCTATCCGGGGAAAGCGGCCGCTAGCCATCCCATCTCAGTCAGCCTCACTGCCTAAGATCTCTTTTTTTGGAACATCGTACCCCTCCTTTTTTTATTTTCGGGTCTAGAGCTTTTCAAGCTTCTGAGTCAAAACATCTTATATTCTTTCCCAATTTGCTCCCCCACACGACCCTAGACCCAGATCATCAAGAGCATGCGATAGCAAGAAAGGAATACTACCAGGTAACTGGACATTTACGAAGTTTCCTCATGATCCGCCCGCGATAGCACATCAACATGCCAGCTCTTCTAACAACCGGGTACGAGGGGAAGGATCAAGTCGTGGATAGGATTCCAAAACGCTTCAAGGAATTGAAATTTGGTATTCAGTGCGTATGCCGGTTGCCATCTGGGGGTCTTTACTCATTCACCTTCCTACAGATCGAATCAAGATATCGTCAACCAAGGAGTCCTCGAAATAACCGATCGCATACTCTACGATGTTGAGAAAGCGCGCATACCTGTGGCAAATGGAGCATTGGACCCGCACTTGGTAGGCTTGGCTCATGGTTATCGTCTCAAATAGTTCTTCGGCTGATGGTTGGACCAGGGGACCTCTAGTAAATCCGGAAAATGTGAGACGTGTGGGGAAGGACTGAAGAATTGCAATGGACATTTTGGCCATGTGAAGTTGGCACTTCCGGCATTTCATATTGGATATATGAAGTTGATTATAAACATCTTGCAAAACATTTGTAAAGTATGGCTCTTGATATTTTGGAGGGGTGGCAGGTTTGACACTGTAAACAGGATTGTGCCAAAGTTCTGCTCACCAGTACGGAACGACGAGCATTTCTCAAAGAGTTGAGACGACCAGGTATCGATAACCTAAAGCGTACACAGATCTGCAAGAAAATCAACGAACAATGTCGCAAGGCAAAGATATGCCCCTACTGCAACGCACACAATGGCCAAATCCGAAAACCCGCTGCGCTCAAGCTTGTACATGACAAATACCAGGCATACACCAAATCTAATGCCAAGAGTAAAGTAGAGCCTGCGGCCTTGACTGCTTTCAGAAGTACTTTCGACGAGATCAAGAAGACCAATACTGAGGTAGACAAACATCTGAAAAAAGCGATGGATGATCTCAATCCCCTCAGAGTCTTAAATCTATTCAAAATGATTAGTCCCAGCGAT
Organism: Lachnellula hyalina; assembly: GCF_007821495.1. Classification (NCBI taxonomy): domain Eukaryota; kingdom Fungi; phylum Ascomycota; class Leotiomycetes; order Helotiales; family Lachnaceae; genus Lachnellula; species Lachnellula hyalina. Next base: position 78,233 of record NW_022157248.1, read on the forward strand.
TGTGAGCTGCTTGGGATCAACCCCGCGGAGGGACGACCCGAAATGTTCTTATGGCAATATGTGCCAGCTCCTCCAGTATGCATACGCCCGTCTGTTGCACAGGAGAGCGCAAGCACAGAAGATGACCTTACCACGAAATTGGCTGAAATTGTCCACATCAGTTCCCTCATCCGAGCCGCGTTGCAAAAGGGCCAACCATTGCAGACTATTGTTGAGCAATGGGACTATCTTCAATTGCAGATTGCTCTGTATATCAACAGCGATGTTCCCAACCTCCAGCAAGTCGGCAATGGAAAACCTATTCGAGGATTCTGTCAACGTCTTAAGGGCAAACAAGGTCGATTCCGAGGGAACTTGTCAGGAAAGCGTGTGGACTTCTCCGGACGAACAGTCATATCGCCAGATCCTAATCTCGGAATTGACCAAGTTGCTATTCCAATCCTGGTCGCCAAAAATCTCACCTATCCCGAGCGGGTTCAGGACCATAATATCAAAAAGTTACGCAAGTGCGTACTCAACGGTTCCGATGTCCATCCCGGTGCCCAGCATGTCATAAAGAAGGACAAAGACAATGGCGAACCTGGTGATACGATTAGTCTGAAGTTTCCCCAGGTCCGGAAGAGGCAGTCACAACAACTAACCGTGGGCGATGTTGTTGAGAGACATCTCGAAGATGGCGATATTGTGTTGTTCAACCGGCAACCTTCGCTACATAAACTCAGTATTATGAGCCATTACGTCAAAGTTCGACCATGGAGGACCTTTCGCCTGAACGAGTGTGTATGCACACCATACAACGCCGATTTTGATGGAGACGAGATGAACTTACACGTTCCTCAGACGGAAGAAGCCAGAACGGAAGCTATCAACCTCATGGGCGTGAAGAACAATTTGTCAACTCCAAAGAACGGAGAACCGATCATTTCTGCAACCCAAGATTTCATCACCGCTGCGTATCTTCTAAGCAGCAAAGATAACTTTTTCGACCGAAAGACCTTTACCAATTATTGCATGTATATGGTAGACGGCAACGAACACCTTGATGTACCACCTCCGGCAATATTGAAGCCACAGGCTCTGTGGACTGGAAAGCAAGTGTTCAGTATTCTCATGCGACCAAATAAGCAGTCTCCGGTCAAAGTCAATCTTGATGCGAAATGTCGAGACTACAAGGCTAAAGCCGGGATGTGCCCAGACATGGATCCCAATGACGGCTGGCTTGTGGTTCGCAATTCGGAGGTTATGTGCGGTAGAATGGACAAGACAACAGTTGGATCTGGAAAGAAAGACTCTATATTCTACATCATCCTCCGAGATTTCGGCCCTGATGCAGCCGTCATTGCCATGAACCGACTCTCCAAGATTTCAGCCAGATATCTAACGAATGAAGGTTTTTCTATTGGTATCAGCGACGTGTACCCTTCGGCAAAGCTCACGGACAGGAAGAACGAACTTGTAACAAAAGCTTACGAGGAATGCGATGACCTAATTCGGAAGTTCAAGGACGGAAAATTGGAGAAAGCCACTGGTTGTAATATGGAAGAAACCCTGGAGAACGAGATCTCTGGTAAACTAAGCATAGTCAGACAGCTGGCTGGAGACTACTGTATTGACACGCTGAGCAAGCATAATTCGCCGCTCATTATGGCAAAGTCTGGTTCCAAAGGTTCTTCCATCAACGTCGCCCAGATGGTAGCTGTTGTAGGACAGCAGATTATTGGCGGCCAGCGTGTCCCGGATGGTTTCCAGGATCGAAGTTTGCCTCATTTCCCAAAGAACGCTCGGCAGCCTCTTTCAAAAGGTTTCGTACGAAACAGCTTCTTTACGGGACTAACCCCTACGGAATTCTTGTTCCACGCTATATCTGGACGTGAAGGTTTGGTTGATACCGCTGTCAAGACTGCTGAAACCGGATACATGTCTAGACGTCTCATGAAGTCTCTCGAAGATCTTTCTACACAATACGACGATACTGTACGCAATTCTTCGGGCGGTATTGTTCAATTCCAATTTGGTGCCGATAAACTTGATCCTGTCGATATGGAGGGTTCTGCCGTACCTGTCCATTTCGACCGCACTTGGACACACGCGGAGAATTTGACTTGGAATAACGATGATCGATGCCTGCTGCCCTACGAGATTAAGATAGAATGCGAGAAGCTCTTGGCTAATCAAAAGTCGAAATACGCTAGGAAAGGCCTACTCAGACAGGAGCCATTGGAATACTTGGACCAAAGTGACTACGCTATCGATGAACTCGAAAGTGCTCGGGATTTCGTAGCGACGATCACTAAATACGTTGGTGGGCTGGCTGAGAAGATGGCTAAGGCACGGATGCGAGCAGGGCTGAAAGACTTTGTTGATGCGCCAAAGAAGTCAAACGAGCGTCACGACAAATCCAAGGAGGAAACGGCTAGGAGAGATCAGGTGGAGCGAGTCGCCAAGGTCTCTCAAGCAACTTTGAAAATGTTCGTGTCGCTCTGCCTCGACAAGTATGCAAAGGCGCATGTTGAGCCAGGTCACGCAGTGGGTGCTGTTGGAGCCCAATCTATCGGAGAGCCTGGTACACAGATGACTTTGAAGACTTTCCATTTTGCTGGTGTCGCTGGTATGAGTATTACCCAGGGTGTACCGCGTATCAAGGAAATCATCAATGCCTCCAAGGTTATCAGCACGCCAGTCATCACTTGCCCCTTACTCAACCGGGTGGAAGAAACAGCAGCAAAGGTAGTCAAAGGACGTATCGAAAAGACTTACATCGGAGACGTCCTCCGCTTCATCGAAGATATGTGGTCTGCTAAAGCCGCAACGATGTGCCTCTCTGTCGACATGGACCTCCTCAACAGCATGCATCTCGGTATTACCGTCGGGCACATGGCCAATGCCATAGTCGCAAACAAGAAGCTCAAGATCAAAAGCAACGACATCTCACTTGTCAATGACTGCATCTTCGTCCGCATCACGCACGAGAGCGGTGGGAACATGGGCGCTCGCGGTCCTTCAAGCAAAAAGCTCGACGAGCCAGGCTCAGATCTCCTACTCCGCGTCAACTTTCTCAGACGTGTACTGCCTACTCTTGCCATCTCAGGCTATCCAGACGCTACTCGGGCCATTATCCAGAAAGACAAGAATGACGAGCATACCGTACTCGTTGAAGGTTATGGCATCAAAGCATGCATGACGACCGAAGGAGTCATCGGCACGAAATGCACGACCAACAGTGTCATGGAATGCTTCCAAGTCCTCGGCATCGAAGCAGCACGTACGACAATCGCTAAAGAAATTGCCGGCGTCATGGGAGATATGGGTATCGATCCTCGACACATGCAACTTCTTGCCGACGTCATGACATATAAGGGTGAAGTGCTTGGTATTACTCGATTTGGACTGTCTAAGATGCGAGACAGTGTTCTGCAGCTGGCATCTTTTGAGAAAACTCCTGATCATCTTTTTGACGCTGCGGCGGGCATGAAGACGGATCAGATTGAGGGCGTGAGTGAGTGTATTATCATGGGGCAGACGATGGGTGTGGGGACTGGTGGGTTTAAGGTCGTTCAGAGCCTTGAGAAGCCAAACCAACCGCTCCTTGTTGGGATGAAGACGACGCAGTTCGAGGATGCTTGGAGATGGGAGCAGACGGAGAGGAAGAAGCTACGATAATGTTTTCCAAGGGATGGTAATTTTAAGGTGTGTGATTTAAGCGTGCATGGTATGGCGTTGAAGGAGAGAAGGAATTCTGGTCTAGCAATTAGGGCGTCTATATCCCTTTGATTTCACAGGAAGCAACGAATTATGTAGAAAAAATATAAGCTGTAAAACATCGCTTCCTATCCATAAATAATCATATAAGCGTAAACGTCCCACTCGTCCCCTCGAACGCCGTGACAGCCCCACCAACACTCTTCGAATCCCCATAATACTTAATCCTATACCCCCCTTCTCAACCCACTCCTCAGTATCCCACACAATCTCCACTTCGCTCGTGCCCAAAACCTCGCTGATCTTCTTCCAGTTGAAGACCAAGCTCCAATCACTGTCATCGCGCACTCTCTTCCACTTTCCATCCTCAGTGTCCAGTTTCTCCACAGCGGCAAACGTTTGCTCAAGCCGAAGATTGTTGCGAGGGTTGGCGCCTATAAACGTCACTTCGACTGTTGAGCCTGCTGGATATGAGGCTTTGACATCCTCTTTAACATCGCCGTAGGATTTAAATACCGGCTTGCCGTCGTAGATGACGCCTGTGATGAACGAGAGTGATTTATTAACGTTGTTTGGCGGCGGAGGCCCTGGAGCTGGCTTCGTGCGTGCGGAAGAGCTTAGATAGGGGAGGTATTTGAGCGTGAGGTTGATGTAGGCGTTTAGTGTATAGGGGCCGTACAGTGTAGATGCACCTTCGTAGCGCTGGATGCCGTATTCCTCTGGTGTAGCAATGTAGTGTGCGTAAGAATTCGCTGGCCCGCCGATAACGACTACTGGATCAACATCCGAGCCGGACAGTGCAAGGGAAGCAGCAGAATCATGTACTGCTTCCTTCCACCGTCGCCCGGACATCGTCGTTGCCTCACCTGGACTGACTATTATAACCAGCTGCCCAACACGCAGGACTTGAACGTCTACGACGTTTGGTGTCCACAGGTAAGGCGTAGTTATTTCTCCTACATCGAGTAAGATTGGCTTCGGGAAATGGCACCGTTTCTGGTGCTCACTCGGCTCTTTGATGAGGCCTGAGACTACCCGCCATACAGGCGAGGCATTGGGGTCGTTGGGGTCGTTTTGCGTGAAATCAAACGCCCCTGGCCCATCTGTTGTACCAGCAGCAAATGAATAGCCCAGCGCTGCCGGGCAGGTATTGACATAGCTCCCATTCGCCAGCGGGAAGCTAAAATTCGACATATCCTGGAAGGTGTGGAAAGATTTGACTGAGGATCCTGTGACGGGAGTGCCCTTTTCATCTAGGACATCGTATAACGCCCTCGCAGGTTCGAACTGTCTTTTCCCAACCTCGAAACAAGATGAAGCACCGTTGTCTTTGGTTTGGAAGAAGGGGCCGCGCGCATGGCAGTATTGAGATTTACCATTACTGCAGGTGCTATTCTTGAAGCTGCATTCTCCTCCGGTCTCGTCTTCGCACCAGGCGCCTAGGACGTTTGGACTTGTATCACCAACATTTGCTTGGGAGAAACCTGCCACGAACCCTTCGGCAACATTGTCGTCTGGGGAGAAGCTCTTTTCGAATAGATCTGCAGCTACTCCTTTGTTGTCCCCTGATATCAGCGTGTTGTTGCCTAGCATGGATGTTCCGTGAGTCGGGAACCAGGTGAGAACACCAGTACTCTTTCCATCTGAAGCGCGCTGGAATTTCAGTAGGGTCAGAGTCTTCTCCACGCTTCCATCATCCTCAGCACTAGCATTGTAATTTATCCTTTCAGACTCCGGATTGGAAAGATACGCATAGAGACTGCGGTTAATATTCGCACCAAAAACCTTGGTCGACCCAACAATCAAAGTACCAGGTTGAAGGCTACTATGTGCTCTCTGGATAGACAAAACAGCACCATCAACAATAGCCCGGTAACTCTGCTTATCAAAGCCTTTGCTCGTGATCTGAGGCAGGAGATAATTCAACCATGCTCCAGGTCCAGAGTGAGAATGCGTGCCTGTTACAGCAACGTTATGCTGTCCATAAACAGCATAATCCCCGCCAAGCTTGGCTAGATCTTCTAGGATCCCATACCGAACGGCGGTATCTCCAGACTGGGTGTCTAGGACTAGATAGATGAAGCGGTCATCTGGGTGCTTGATATCTCCTACGATGAAGGCTCGGGAGTAGAGACGCTGACGAAGACCTGAGCCAACTTGCTTAGTGTCTGCATATCCCATCATGTTTATCTCAACCACTGGACTGAAGTAGAATTAGCAATCTACTCTCCAAATAGAAATAAAATAAAATAACAATTACCCAGTGATATCCGCCTTTCCAACTCCGAGTAAATATTGGCTTCCTCCAGACTGCTCATCTTGCCCAACACCACTATTCTGTTTTGCATCCCAGCTCCAAAACCGACCATTTTGATCATCAAAAACATGAACCAAACCCTTATATATCAAAGCCAAAAAGAAAAGGCCCAAGACCAGTTTTCCAATCAGCTGTATTACTCTAGATCGTCGTTGTCGAGCTGATCTCTCTGGAGTAGTGAACTCGGAAGGACCGGCCTTTGCAACATTCACTGGATCCATAGCAGCTAGCTACTGTTAATAGTAAAGATGTATGTATGTATCTGTAATTTCTTTCCCCTTGCGAGGGGCGGTTGTGAAATTCAGTTCATTCTTTTACGAAGTTATCAGAGGAACCATATATATCAAGCTCAAGCTCAAACTCTCGATGATGCATCCACGCTACAAAAAGCATGCCTGAAGCGCAAGTCCACAACACATGCAGCCTTAGAAAAATCGCGTCTCCCTCAGACCCTCCATCAAATCGAAAACTCCACACCTAACCAACCATATCCACAACTACAACAACAGACAAGAAACACAAACACAAAAATACGATACAATCATGTCTTCCGAAACCCCAATCCACGATTCCCTCCCCTACATCGACACCGCACCAACGCCCTCCCAACGCACCGCCGCCCAATCCCTAATCGACGCCGAGACCGAGCTCCCCAGCACAGAAACACCACACCACCCATCCCTCGCCCCCCTCGCACCTCAATCCTTCTCTCCGGTTTTCGAAGCAGAAATGCTACGCATAGCCGCGCAAACCCCACTAGACGCCATCGACCGCACACGCTACGAATCGCTCTCTGCCCCCTCCCCCCCCTTCACAACCACAGCATGGCAGCACACCCTGAGCGCCGCCTACACATCCTCCACCTACCTCACCGCGCGGTCCACAAACCTAGCCCTGCTCTCCGAGTTCGGGAAGAACAGCTGGTTAGTAGGAAACGCGCAGCTGGAAGATATACTAAGGGGACTGGAGAGGGAGGTCGAGGACGTGAAGACGGAGATTGATGGCGTGGTGTTGCAGAGGAGGGATGCGCAGGAGGGGGTTAGGGGCGAGGTGCAGGGGCTGAGGAGGGTGGCG
>NW_022157249.1:0-84181 GCF_007821495.1 Lachnellula hyalina
GTTGGAGGGGCTGGTGGGGAGGTTGATGCTGGTGAGGTTTCTGGGAGGGAAGTTGGATTTGTGGCATCGGAGACTGAGGAGGAAGAGGGATGGTGTTGGAGAGCTGTCCATGAGCTGTTTTTGTCAGTCGGATTCTCGGATGTTCTGATGTTGCAGGTTTGGGCTTACATGTAATAAAAGAGCAAACACAGACCCATAAGGAGTCCGCCATTCAAAAACATTTGTGTTTTTCTAGACTGCATTGGCCATGGAATTCCTGAGGCTTTGAGCATCTTGGTAAACCACCCGCCGGGACTTTTCAAAATGAAGGGGAAAAGAAAGAGAGAAAGAGAAAGACTGATACAAGGCTGCAAACGCGGCTGGATATTTATATGACGACAAGGGAAAGAGATACTCGTCGAAGGCTAGAGAGTGAAAACATGAGAAAGACAAACAGCAAGAGAAACAATGAGGAAGAGAGAGAGAGAGAGAATATACTCAAGGAAAGGTTACGTGTCGCACCCCTTGCTTCTGCTCCCACAATATTGAAACCCACTTTTTGTAGTGTCGATCCCTCGGGGCTCACGCAAGCATGGCGAGCATGGCCGCCATGGCCTCCGCTCCGCCTCACATGGCTTGGTCACTTGGCAGCTTGGCAGGGCAGGATGGCCCCTGCACGACCCCCTACACTGCGGGGAGACTAAGCTTCCAAACTGATGTCTCGTTTCAAATGACCATTATAGTAGCATATTTATAGCAGAGAAAGCGAAAAGGATTCGAGGAAGAATGATAGGATTATATTGGAATGGAATGCGGGAACGACATCTATATTGTATGATACGAAAGGCTTTCCTTTATTTCTACTGTATTTCTCCGCAGCGCAAGACATTTGTAGATACCAGTAGTGCGCGTCGTAATCTTGTACCTATGTAGGTAATAACCGTCTCTCAATATCTACGGAGTATACGGGTATCTGTGGAAGCAACACGTGATTCTCTTCATGCTTGAGTTATATAGTCAAGTCACATAGAGACGAGGACTTTATACGGATATTCCAAGATAAGATGCAGAGACTTACGCCAAGCAGAAAACAATCCCCAATGGCTTTCGGTTGTGACGCAGATGGAGTATCACGTGTTGCCTATCCTGGCAACCACACGTGATGCGTATTTACATGTAAACAAATCGCATGCCAATCGCGAAGATGGCTTGCGATAATCAACACCTACGACAAACACCACAACATCAGATACAATGTCTGTCACCGAGGACCTCATCGATTTCGATATAATCGAAAGTCAAAAAGAAAATATACAATCATTACCTAGTGGAAGATCCGCGCGAAGTCTCGCCGGCTTATTTTCCCCATCTCCCCTCCACGCCCTCTCAACACCAACACCCTCAGATACGAAGAACCTCAACGATGCAATTAGACAGGAATACGAGATTGAGCTGACCAACATATCTGAGTCCGACGACCCCCTAGACATCTACGACCGCTACGTCCGGTGGACTCTCGATGCGTATCCTTCCGCCCAAGCAACACCTTCATCACAACTCCTTCCCCTCCTCGAGCGCGCAACAAAGGCATTCCTCACTTCGCCTCAGTACAAGAACGATCCACGATACCTAAAATTGTGGATATCATACATTCGCTTCTTCTCAGATACCCCGCGAGAGACATTCGCTTTCTTAGCTCGTCATAACATTGGAGAAGGGCTTGCTTTGTTCTACGAGGAATTCGCTGCATGGCTAGAGGGTGCTGGCCGATGGACACAGGCGGAAGAGGTCTACAAATTAGGCATAGACAGGGAAGCTCTACCGACTCCCCGCTTACTTCGCAAATACAACGAGTTCCAGCAACGTTTCTCCCAAAAACCAGTTGATGCCAATGAACCATCTTCACCGGCGCTGCCAAGTGTACGACCTGCACTCGCTGCAAAAGTCGACCCGTTCGCCGCAGCTGCCCCCAGGGATCCACAAGCGCCACGACCAAACTCTGGAGTTGGAGGTTCGACTACGAAGAGTGGAAAGCAGAAGCTGACCATTTTCTCCGACGGTGATGATGCCGCACCTGCATTGGCATCGGGCGGGACTAAGGGCTGGGAGAGTATTGGAGGACTGGCAGATCGTAAAAAAGAGAACGTGATGGAAGCGAAACCCTGGGTTGGTGAGACTCTAAAGGCGGGAGGAAAGAAAAGCAGCACTAAAATACCGGTATTCAAGGATGAGGTAAGTCACATTTTTCTTCCGTCCCTTTTCATGCACATATTGATTATCACAGGACTAATAATTGTCGGTTACGGCGTTTTGTATTCCAGTCTTTACCTCATTACGAATATGCACAAGTTACCAATCCCAAGCAGGAACAAGTGACTATTAATCAAAAAGGGAGAACTGAACGTATTTTTGTTGACCTTGAAGCTATGTACCATAGCCCAGAAATTCTTGGATCTGAATTGAGTCTTGAGGAACTGCGAGCTGGGCACCGCGGATGGCTATCGAAAGTCTGGGACCCTGAGATTGTTAAGCAGCAGAATAATGAGCCTCTAGTAGAGGTAGTGCAGACAGATGAAGCTGTCGGAACTATCACTAGGGAAGTCCCTGATAAATTCGTTATCTTACGGGATCCGGTCGCGCTGGATGAGAACGGGGTGCAAAAAGAGTCTAGCCGAGAAGGGCGAGGGCGAAGGATGAAAATTAAAGAAGTTAATGAGACCCAAATTAGTAGGTCTCAATGGGCGCTTTCTTTTACTGAAATGCTAATACATCACAGTCAAAGCGAAATTGTCGTCACCGTCTGGTCCGAAAATGACCAAGCGAAAATCGACCAAGGAACAAACTATGACACTTCATACTCGAGCCGCCACTGATGAAATCTTTGACTTATTTAGCCAACCGCTTAACCAGCCAGAAGAAGAGGAGGAGGAAGATGAGAGTGAAGATGATGATGGGGATATGACAGATGGAGATTATACAAGTGGTGGTGAAAGTACTGGAACTGGTCGGCTTACTACAACCAGCGAAGCGGGAGACGATGAAACTGGAACTGGTCAACTCGTCACTACAAGTGAAGCAGGAGATGATGAAACATCAGAAGCCAAGAGTGTTAGCGAATGGTCTGAATTCACGGCTAGGAAACACATTCCTAACATGGACGATGAGGATGAGGATGATGATACTCGGGTTTCGCGCTTCACTGCCGCCGACGATGAAGGATTCGAGGCTATTGAGGTCGAGGTACCCCAAGATACGGAAGAAAATGACTACAGTACGCCAGCATCGCCAGAGCTGCCACCTTTAAGACGAACTATATTTGTTCCTATACCACCCGAGGACTATGAAGCACCACTACGACCCTATCGGGATCCTTCCCAAGCATCCCAAAACCGTCTTCCCTTTATGACACCTATTGCCGAGAAGACTGAATCCTCTCTCGGTGTGCCCACCGCCCGACAAGACAAAAACTACTACAGCTCCAAAACACCTAGCAAAGGGAATAGTTCGAGGCAACCGCAGTCCGTCGAATTCGGAAGTAGTCCGTTCAAAGAGATTGTCAACGGAGCCAGGCCTGTGGAAAAGATTGCCCCGCCACAGCTAGGGAAGATTTCGAAGACCAACAAGACCACTGCTATTGCCGCAAAGGTGCAATCGGGTGGAGGCGCCCTCGCCAAAGAGATCGCTCCCAAGGGACCAATTATTAAGGATGCACAGTGTAACCCTATCGATGATTATATTCGAATTATGATTCTTGAAAATTTACAGCCCCCATTGTCTACCTATGATGGTTTCTTCGAATACAAAGATGAGACACGAGGACGGACGGGAGAGATCAAGAAGTTTGCAAAAGCCATGTCCAAAATGAGCAAGAATGCAAGCGACAGGACAACGACCAATATTTCCATGCCACCCACATTGCGGTTCCCAGGTACCGACAGACAATACATGGTCAAACGCGAACTCGGTGCCGGCGCCTTTGCTCCAGTATACCTCCTCGAGAACGTCGCCGAAGACGAAGAACAGGATGAAAACACCCCTGCTGTAATGGGCAAAGGCGCCTTTGACGCCTACAGCCGCAAAACCCACGAAGCCCTGAAAATGGAAGACCCGCCCACAGCCTGGGAATTCTACATCATGCGACAAGCAAAACGCCGACTCGGAGTCTCCCGAGCTTCGGAATCAGTAATAAATGTCTACGAAATGCACCTCTACGCAGACGAATGCTACCTAATCGAAGAATACCGCGACCAAGGAACCCTCCTGGACGTAATCAATATCGCACGCTCAGAATCCACAGCCGCGGGCCCGGGCGTAATGGACGAGTCCCTCGCCATGTTCTTCGCCATTGAACTCTTCCGCACCGTCGAGTCCCTACACTCCAAAGGCATCTTGCATGGCGATCTCAAAGCAGACAATTGTCTCGTGCGTCTTGACGCTCTTTCAGACACAGACGTCTGGTCTGCCAAATACCGCCGCGATGGCACGGGCGGCTGGAGTAAGAAGGGTGTAGCGCTCATTGATTTCGGACGCGGGATTGACATGAAGGTCTTCCGACCTGATGTGGGCTTTATCGCGGATTGGAAGACGAGCCCACAGGATTGTGCAGAGATGCGGGAATTGAGGCCCTGGACTTATCAAATTGACTACCATGGTCTCGCTGGTATAATCCACAGCATGCTATTCGGTAAATACATCGACACGGTCGCTGATAAAAGCGCTGATATTGGCGCCACGGCGAAGAAAATCTGGAGGATTAGAGAGAGTTTGAAACGGTACTGGCAAGTTGAACTTTGGGGCCTCGCGTTCGACTTGCTGCTTAATCCGGGTATGCATGTTGAGGGCGAGGAATGGGGCAGGATGCCGGTGCTAAAGGGCATGAGGGAGTGTAGGGAGGCCATGGAGGCGTGGTTGGAGGGGAATTGTGAGAAGGGCGTGGGGTTGCAGGCTGGTATTCGGAGGTTGGAGGCGTTGTTGGGGGGATAGGAGGAAGAAGTAACATGGCGTGACGTGACGTGAAATGGGTGTTTTGGTTTCAATATGCATTTTTCTTCTGGTGTTGTGTTGTGTTGGGCGGAGTTGGTGCTTGTGTACGGTGTTTTGTTTTATGATGAATTACGAGACGAATTTGATATTAGACATATTTTCAACGATAATCACTTTACACAACAGTACAGTACTCTCCTAGCTTGTACACTGGTGGGGTGGTATCGTATACAATCTAGATTACTTAAGCGTAAATTCACATGTGGTAGAAATTAAGTTTGAGGTGTTTCGAGAACCCACAGTTGGCGTCTCAAAATGACGATCTTGTCTCGATGATCCATAATTTCAAGGGTAATGGCGAATTTAAAGAAGGTTAATCCTCTTTCTTATTGCTCCTTGGAATTGCGGATTGGCAATTATATGGGCCGCGGCAAATACGATGAGCATCCAACTGGCTCTTACTCGAGTATGATAAGTTAGTGGTCGATCCGAACCTACCGTTGAACCCCCTTTTCCACTATGACACACATAGATCTTCAGGAGTTTCTGTTTCGAAAATCCATAGAGCACAATTATATCATGCCTCACATAGTTAAAGAAACAAATAAATCCCATTGATTGCTTGAAGCATCCGAAGAACGGACGGAGGAATCATACAGTAATTGACCATGTTGCGCGTACAAAAAATAACAGCAGCTGCCATCTTCACAGTAACAATCCTCTACCTACTAGCCTCAGGCAAGGTCAGTCTCGGCCCCCTGTTCAACACCACCGCTGGCGGTCTCTTCACAACAACACCAACATTAAAACCCACCCTCATCGGCGCCCCAGCCCCCCTCTTCCCACGGCCAGGGAAACAAACATACCCACGAGCCATCAAACTACGCTCCGGCGCCCTCCTCGCCTCCCTCACAGTCTACGACCCCGAAAATGCCATCCAGCTCTCCATATCCCACGACGCCGGCACGACGTGGAGCCCGTACGGCACCGTGATTTCCAAGCTGGCCAGCGAGGCTACGGCGCTCGATAATTCCTTCCTGCTCGAGTTACCGTCCGGACGCATCCTGTGCGCCTTCCGCGCGCACACGCAGGAGCCAGAGGCGCTAGGGAAGGAGGAGAAGCCGGGGGGGCTGAATGAGGGGTACCTGTTCTTCCGGCTACTGGTGTTCTGTAGTGATGATGGAGGGAAGACGTGGGTGTACCTGAGTACGGGGGCGCAGGAACCGGGGCCTGCGAATGGGGTTTGGGAACCGTTTTTAAGACTTGTGGGTGGAGGGGAGGAGGAAGGGGGGGAGTTGCAGTTTTTCTTCTCCAGGGAGATGGGGGGTGGGAGGGATCAGGATAATTTGGTGAGGAGTTCGTGGGGATGGGGGGGTTACATGGGGGGATGCGAGGACGGTGTCTGGAGCTGGATTGCAGACTAGGGATGGGATGGTGGGTATTCAGGAGGTTGGGGGGGGTGGGGAGTGGGGTTCTGATGGCTGTTTTTGAGACGGTGGAGGAGAAGGGGGATGGAACGGTTTTTGAGGCAAGGTTTGAGGTGTGGAGTGTGATGTCCAGGGATGGGGGGGTGAGTTGGGGGGAGAGGAGGTTGATATATGATTCTTGGTTTGGGGACAAGGGGGATAAGAATCGACTTAGTATGTATCTTCCTTTCCTCTCTATCATTCATCCATTCCATTCCCATTACTTTCCCTTCCCTTCCCTCACTTTTCCTTTCCCCCCTCTTCAAATATTACCTTCCCCTCCTGGGCAACCACCTAGCTAACCATCCCCCACAGAAAGAAACGCAGGTGCTCCCTCCGTAGCCCTAGTCGGCCAAACCCTAATCGTCAGCTTCATGACCGACGAAGAGAAGCTGGAGGGCATGTGGCACCGCAACGCCTATGTCAAAATCATCACCAGCGACGACGGTGGCGCCACGTGGGGCAACAAGCTTATCATTGCTGAGAAACCAGCTGCATGGGCTGGGTTGTTACCGCTAAACGCTACGAATTTCTTAGTGCTGTGTGAACATGAGGATCGGGTTGAGGCGAGGCAGGTGGCTTTGGTTTGATTTTGATTTGAGCATGGGGGGTTTGTATTTGTACTTGTACTTGTATGGATATTACCTAGCGAAAGAATGTTTTAAGGAAGAATATAGATTTCCTTTAGATTGCTAGAGGATTTAGAAATTCAACAATTATAGTTAATACATCATTAAATGTCAAGAGGCATTTAGTATATTTGTTATTAGTAAGAAGGGGACTCTTGATCTACCTATATACTACGTGCAGAGCTATTCGTTCAAATGTGAGTGTAATTGTCATATAATTACGGGACTCAATATTATGCAAAAGTGTTGGTTACACGTAATGCATTGGGGTATGTCCCAACAAAAAGTGTTAATTATGGCAGGTGGGATACCATAAGAGATCTTCAACTACGCAAAGTTTGTGTAATGCTACCAAAGAGTAATCACTTAAGTAGAAGTACGTGATTATGTAAATATTTTATATTCGTAAACCAGACAGGGCGGAGATACAGAGTACCAGAACATTCGGCGATTTGGCTCTTTCTAGTGGCGTTGATATGTGTTTCTTAGCAGAGAGAGCCGGGATTTGAGTGAGTAAATGGGTAGGTGGATGAGGGGAAGATGGATTGTTACGTTACGTTTGAATTAGATTTGATTGAGTTTGACAGCAAATACTTTCTTGACAGCAAGGAAACCGCTACTATACTGCCTACAGAGTGAAATCCTGGATTAGAGAGACGTGCAGAATGGTTTAGATATATGCGTGGAGTGGATAGTTGGGAACCTGAAACGATGTAACGTCTTGGTTATTGGCGTAGCCTTTCCACGCTGAGAGACTGCAGTGACATTGGAGTTCAAATTATACTGAAGTAGACCCGGAGAGTTTGTAAGTATATAGTTACCCCTTCCAAGCCTTGGTTCAAAAAGAATATTGCCCGTTTTTGGGGTAGGAGTAAGTTGGGTGAGAGGTGAATAAAGGTCATTGCTTCACTTTCAGAAAAACAATAGCTATAGGATGTATAAATATGACATACTGAGGCTGAGGTGTAAGAACAATTATCCTTGATCAAATTATGGGTTGGCAATATAGGCCCCCATACCTCCAAGTGCACGTCTGCGACAAATAGTAATGGAATCTTCCTTGCTTTTATTTGAACTTACATTCGGGGTTATGGAAGACGTTATTGTTATGTTGAATGAATGAAGAAATGAATGAATGAAGAAATGAATGAATGAAGAAATGAATGAATGAATGAATGAATGAATGGATGAATGTGTCGGGGTATTGACAACAAGAGCTGAGTTGACAGCAAAGAATCTGTGAAAGGGCGAATAATGGAGATTTATTGCTTGGAGGAAAAGAGGAAGGAGGACAGCGCGCGACTTCGAGCGCTGAAGCGAAGATGGATTAGACAGAGAGCTGCTCTGCGTGAGGGTGACATTTGCACGATCATTCTCCGACATTTGCGGATGCAGGTAAGGGACGGAGCACCGGGATACTGTATTTATAGGAGGCTGCGTCTCGGAGAGCGAGGACAATGTTAGGGGTTTGGAAATATCTCATGTCTTGCAGGAAGCTGAATGGGAAGCCCTTGCTGCACGACGAGACGACAACAGCGCATTGGGATTCCAAAAGCTGAACGATGATTTGGTTTCGATTGCAACAGAACAGGATGACTAAAATTAAAATCCCTCTAAGGCCCCTCACGCCTAGCCGCAACCCCCTCACGAGCAAGCTCATTCCTCTGCTTTTCACCAACCCCATCATCTATATCCATTTCCCACGCCTGCGACATGGCTGATAACTCCACAGCATGCGGGTTATTCTTATAAACGCTCAGTTCGGCGGGCGGCACGAATAACTCCTGGCTTATGGACCTGGCTTCCGGCGCTTGCGATTGTCCTCGTCCTTGTCCTCCTCTAGAGAAAGGATCAGCATCCAATTCCGACACAGGTAATTTTGGTTGACGACGCCGCCGGCGCTCGATCAAAACGTACCAGGCTAGAACGCCAGCGAGGATTGCAGCGACGCTGACGCTGACTGCGATTCCGGCTTTGGCGCCTGCGGAGAGGAATTCTTGGTGCGACGGCGTGGTGGAGTTTGTGTTTGTGCCGTTGGTGGAGTTGCTGGTTCCTAATGGTAGAGATGAGGGTGTGGATGAGGATGTTACTACCGACGAGGACGAGGCCGAGGGCGACGAACTCGCTGCTGAGGAAGAGCTGGATACAGTCTCACTACTCTCTCCACACTTCCCGAAACCCGCTTTGCATCCATCACCACAATAGTCAGAAGTCCCCCCGCAATAGCCTAATGGCGAACAGCAGTCACCAAACGTACTACCGAGACAAGTAATGTTGGCTGTCGAAGTCGCACCACATGATCCAGATGTGCTTATACTCTGAGATCCCGCCGTGGTTGTACAAGTGCCGAAATCGCTTTGACACCCAGCGCCGCAATAGGCGGAGGTGGAACCGCAGAAGCCTTTTGAAGAACAGCAGTTTCCCCATGTGCTTGTGAGGCAGGTGGAGTTTGTGTCTGAGTTTGAGCCACAGTTGCCATCGATGCTAGTTGGTGATGTGCGTGTGATGAGACTGAAGTTGTTGTCAGTTAGGACCTGCGTAGGGAGTTGAGGGAATCCTACACATTGTATGTTGAAGGAATTAAAGCATTAGTTTGACCTGCTATGAATAAAAGAGTGATCCCGAACTTGAACAGTCCCATCTTGAATATCTACACTCAAAAAAACCAAATCATTAAATTCCCTGAAAGTTTGAACGCAAAACACAAAGCGAAGGAATGTTTGCGCAACAGAAGGTATTTGAAAGGATCCATTAGATCGAGGCTTACTTGGATAGACATGTCAGGCTAATTGATATAGCTCCGCTGCCTATTGTTGCGACCAGCATAACGATCCTCCAAGGACCGTGGAGCCTTTGATTGGCCCAGGTGAACGAGACAAGAAACCTCTGATTGGGCATTTGAAAAATAGGGTTTATATAAGCATGTTATTTAAGGGGTTTTACGTGAAAATCCTGACTAGGCGAGAGGAGCCGCAGTCATGTGGCGATGAATCTGACCAGCTGAAACGTGGATAAAATTGGCAATAACGAAAGTATAGGTCGCGCCCTGAACAGAACAATCGCAGGTACGATCGCAAATTTCTACTTACGACCAGGATATACTCTTAAGAGAAGATTGCATGTTTCTGCTTAGAAAATGAACGAAATACGGTACTGTGACTTCTCGGATACCTCCCCGCCGCACGATCTGTATGCCTTACCTTACTATCTCACCCCTCACTTAAGAAATGTTAATTTATGGATTTTTTCCATAAAACATGAAATCCTATAGAAATGAATGGCTATGGAAGATGACTTGAGTGAGAGGGAGTACAGAGACATAGCAGATATCTGCCCCTGATAGGCTTGTATAAGCTTAAATTTTATTGTTTTTCCTAGCAGAGCTGTATACGTGAAAGGCTAGTAGATAGCTGATGGGTGCCAAGTATCAGGACACTCGCCCCTCGTATTGACGCTGGCGCGAACGATCTAACATTTATCAAAGGGGGAGGGTTTGAAGACCGCCAAGAAGATATTTATATACTCGAATAGGAACTGCTCGATCCCATACAAACCCTGTAAAAGCATAAATTGTGGAAATATAGTGGGTTAACGGACCTTCATTGTCTCCGTGCTCCGCTCTCAATTTCTTTTGGTGACTTGGCAGTTTGAGCCCATGAGCGAGGCTAGACTGGATGTGTTGGTATACAAATAGTGCACTGGTTTGGCCTAGAATCTTTCGTGGTTACGTAGTTGCATTTCTAGGTGTAGAAGAGGTTCTAGCTAAGGTTGCAGCGATAAAGTGAAAGGCCTTATCGCTACTTAGTCATCAAGACGAAGGTCATGTAGCACACGTGATACATATCCCAACAGGATGCGTGATATATATGGTCCAAGCTCACAAAAGAGAAACCATGAAACATGGCGTCGAGGGCGTATACTGTAACACCCATCCAGGCTTAAGCGCTTGCCGCAACCCCTCCCGAATCGTAAAACCATCTAGACATCAATGCGATGGGTTGATGGAGACAAGATCTTCTGCATATACGATCTAAGCAATGCCAGGAAAATAAATATTTTATAAGAATGTCAGTGTAAGATACAGGGTGCTATCAAATGCGCTCAACATATTCCAACAACTAACAAGGACAGAATTTGTGAGAAGTGATAAATATGAATATATGAAGAGGGATGAATTCGACATGATATAAAAAGAGATGTGGATTTCAAAGCACGATCTGCGGTTGTAACTTCAAGCCAGATGCCTCGAGGTTTCAGCAAATGGAGTCACTCTCTAACTTTAGATTCTCAGCCTCGACTTCGGTACCAAGCCTGCGGAGTCCTTAGCGGGTAGTTGTAGATTTATATCCAATATTGCATGGGTAAATGAGTGGTTGTGAGCGAGGTCCGGGAGAGGAATACTATCTTGCAATCATCTCCGATGCTTGGAAATGCCCCATTTGAGATGGAAATGAACCCGCGGTCGTCTCCATCCCACCTCACCAACCATTACTTGCCTGAATATGAGATGCGATGCAATATTGCAAAAAAGAAAGAAATGAAGTGAAAGAAGATGTCATCCTCAGTTATTAATTCTTGTGTTTGGGTTGACTCCGGTCCGGTTCCGGTTATGGGTAATATGCGCCAACGCTAATACCACGCTAGTTCCCAAAGAGGATTGGTGGCAGGTGACCACCTCTTTCTTCAAATCGATTATCATCAACCCCTCCGCCTCTGGTACCATTCATTGCGCATCTGCGACTTCGTATATCCACTCCCCATCACCAAGACCAACATCAACATACAAGTCAGCCAAGCTATGAGTCGAGGCGGCAAGCTTGCACCCGAGGTCAATCGGTACGTTGCGCTCCACGCTTCTTCGTGAGGTCCATGGCTAATCCGTATCCCAGTGTATTGTTCGTCAAGAATCTAAGGTTCGTCCATGCTTTGTGAAACAATCCGGGGATATGAGGAAGGCGATGGCGCTGGGATATGAAACAGCTTACTGACTGGAAACAGCTACAACGTTACTCCAGAGGAGCTCTTCGACCTGTTTGGCAAATTTGGTCCTATTCGGTACGCCCCCATTCACCACCTTCCACGTCCTTTGAGCAACATACTAACCCCGAACCAAGTCAAATCCGCCAAGGCATCGCCAACCAAACCAAAGGAACCGCCTATGTCGTTTACGAGGACGTGATGGATTCCAAGCAAGCTTGCGATAAGTTGAACGGCTTCAACTTCCAAAATCGCTATCTCGTTGGTAAGTCCGGCACATTTCCGAATTTACCTTCCCATTTTAATGACCTTCCAGTGCTCTACCATCAACCAGAGAAGATGGCTCGATCGAAAGAGGACCTAGAATCCCGCAAGGAGAATTTAGAGCAGCTCAAGAAACAGCACGGCATCGAATAACAAATAGACGGGCTTTCGGAAGCAACTGTAGTAGCATGGCCCTCGCGTCCTCGCCGCTCTACTGTTCGACGAACAAGCAACAACCACAAGGCTCCTGTGAGCCCGTCTTCAAAAGTGTCTCCTGGTCGGAAGGGCAGTTTGGGAATACCATCATCGGAACGGCGTCAAAGTTCTACTGCTACCCCGGGCTTAGGAGCTTCTTCTTCTTCTTCGTTCTTTGACTTTATGCGCGGGCTGTTTACCAAGTAGGCGTTGAAGGGAGGTTACGTTCATAACATCTGGTTGTCTATTTTTCGGCCTTGGGCTAGGATGGACTGGATAGGGTAGCTTTTTTCTTTATGGGGTGTTGACTCTCGTTTTGAGGATATAACTGCAACTTGCAAATGATATGCTTGCTGCTCTGGTTGAGCACAGTACTCTTCTCACTCATACCCATACGCTTCTTCACTGTAATACAACTTCTGGTTATTGACATGGTATGCTCATCCGGATCATCGTAATACCGTAAACAGCACGAGCCCCCAATCTTGCCACGTGCAGGCGTAGCATTGGTCCCTGCAACAGGATCATCTACAAATGTAGCCCTGTCGGTTGGTCATACCCCCCCCCCCAAGTAAACCCCTCCATCTTTACAGTACTTCCCTTATCTATCAACAACCCCTCCTCTCCTCCCACTTCTCAACCTCACCACATCACATCAACACAAAGCCAAACAACTACCTTCACCGACCACTCAAACCCCCAAAATCATCTACAAGAAACCAACCAAACAACCAGCCCAACAGCAAACATGCACGGCTCAGCCTGTCCCAAATGCGGCGCCTCGAGCGACGGTGGAAAGACCTGTGGATCGTGCGGCGCTGTATGCCTCCCCCCTACCTTCCCCTCTGCCTCTTCTCCATCTTCTTCCTAATAGAGATTCCTCTTCTTGGTTTATTATTGCTGTCGATTCATGCTAATGATACGACAGAGCTGCCCACAGTAAATCCGTACCCCGCCTCGTCCCGTCACTGGAGTTGAGCGGCGGACGGCAGGCAGATGGATGGATGGCTGATATGTGCGGTTACGCGAGACTGACATAAGATACGGCTGGGTGGATGGATGGGCTGGAGGGTTCTTGCGTGTTATTATTAGGTGGGGTGGGTTGGGAGTGGGGGGTTCTCTGGTGCATAGCGAGCATGGGTTCGTAGGACTGGGTATGGGTGTGGTGATGGGAACGGGAGATGGATGGATGGATGATGAATAAATGAATGAATGCATTGGTTTCTTTCTCCATACTTGATGTCTATCTATACATGCCCTGGTGACACCATACTACACTACACTACACTACACCACTCACTCCTTCCCAAGCTGCTATAGATATAGCAGAGCCGTAAAATGTATGGAATACGGAGTAAGCAAGCGAGAATGATGTTCTATCAAGGTCGCCGACGAATTTCAGTTTTGCGGTCGAGGAGAGGAAAGGAAGTTTATGGGTCAGCCCATTCATTTTCTCGGTGACTTGCAATATCCCAATTATGTTCTTCCTATCACAGTGCTGATATTAGTAATTAGACTCCAAGGTCAACGTAAGCTCCCACAGGTCAAGTAAGCAATTTCTTGCATTCTAATCAATTCAACGACTGGAAAACGAAGTTCGGTCTACGATGTTGTGTGTGTTGGTTTCCGGACCCGTTTTCATTTCCGCAGGTATATATCGAGATGAGTCCACTGAACTCTCTTTTTGGCATTGCAGTCTCTTGTGTGTAAGAAGCCTCCTACTAGCCAGCCATTCAGTCAGCGAATATGCAATTCTCAAACCTATTCGGCATCGCTGCTCTCATCCTCCCTGTCTACATCTGGGGTGCACCAGCAATAGCCTAAGACGGCTCCGGCGTAGTTAATGATCTGGGCGATATACTTGACGACCTACTGGCGGAAAACGGGGGCTTGGGTCATCTACTGGGCGACATACTTCGTAGACAGACAGAAGACCAGAACGTGCAGCCTGCACCCGTCGATGACATTACTGCCAGCGTACTTGATCGAGATACAGCTCAGCCTCTTTCCGTGGTTGAGAGACATGACAAGACGCCGTCTCTTTCCGGCTAGTCTCATCAACAGCACTGCGCGGGATGTCAAATACTGTGGGGGTTTAGATATAATACAGGATGACCTCTTGGCTGAGGTCCGAGGGCTGGGTCTGTGATAGAATGATGACTTCGGGGATCTAGGACATGCGACTCAGGTCGACACGAATGGCGCCGTCCTGTCCTTCACAGCTCGATCCGATTAACGTTTTGGACCTCTGTCTTTGTGATTTCTGCTATACTTCCACATGTCTTGGGTGGTACGTTTTGGTGTGGTTACTGATGGGGGAAGAGTTTGGTGGTCTGCCTTTGTATTGATAATGTAATATTACTATACATGGGTAGGAAAAAAAGTATGTCTCATGTCGAATGAATAACTGAGGTGCTAAAGGACAAAAGGACACGAGGGTGACGCGCCGCTCCATTGAAGCGCTGGCTACAAGTGGGGTGCTTTGAGTACATCCTCCCTCATGCGAGTATCTACGTGCCACCTGTGATAGATATTGCATTGTTGAAGGTGATTTCGCCAGAACAGAAAAGCGCTTTTCAACTTTGAACTTCGGTCGACTTGTGCAAAGGAGAGGTAGAATTCTGTTTCGTATTTGACCCGTTTTCGACGGGAAGAACAAAGGAAGCGGCTTGAGAGACGATGGTCTACAAAAAAAGAACCGAAATCTCAAAGCCTTACCGAATGGGCTATTCTTCCAATTTAGGTAGATTGGTAGAAGAACGAAGATCTTGAGGACGTCGAAATATGCAGATATCCATTTAACCTTAAGACCCGTAATACCTGTACCTTTCATTGGAGGACAGAAAGAAACATCGCATTAAAGTGGCGTTTGGGTCACAAGCCACTATCTAACCTAACCTAACCTCAACACAGCCACATCCTTGTAAGGAAGGATCATGATGGCTTCACTTCTTCCTTGATATCTCGATAACATACCTGTTCTGTTTCTAAATTCTTCACTTCAGCCTTGTATCTGTGTTAAACAATAATCCTGCGCATTCTTGTATCATACAGTAACTGCTTGCGTCACATACAGGGCCTTTGATCCACCATCTCTCGGGCAGGCTGCACTTCACCACCAGTCAGATCAACCCTCTCGACAACTCCCACGAACTGTTGGGTGGAGAATCATACTTTATTCTTACCACCTTCCTCTAGACATATACAAATCCAACGCCCCGTCTCTCCACACCCAAGCTCATGCTCCCTCCACCGGGCTTAGAGCCCTCACTCTCCTCCCTCCTCGAAAATGCCACACCCACAAGCATCCTCTCCTCTACGATAGCAACACTCTCCTCCATCCTCCCTATAGGCGTTGATATGCCTTCCCCCACCAGCATCGCTGCGTTCGCATCAGCGACCGCCACCGCCCTCTCAGACTCCATATCCTTCGAAGACAAGCCTAAACCACCTCCCGACAACGGCGAATGCAGCCTTCTAGGTCCCTTTGCAATACTCGTACAAGCCGCGTTGGGATGCCTGGCATTACTGGCACTGGTGTACAAGAGATGGAGAGAACGGCCTCAACGACCCCTCAAGATCTGGTCCTTTGATGTCTCGAAACAGGTCGTCGGCAGCGTGCTGGTGCATATTTCGAATCTACTCATGAGCATGATGTCTTCTGGGCAGTTCAGTATTAAAGTCGATGCGACGAGCGTTGCCCATAGACGGATGGTGGATGAGAATGGGAAATACAGGCCAAATCCATGTTCGTTCTATTTGCTGAACTTAGCGATCGATGTAAGTTGCTTTCCACTGGCCCTTTTGAGAGAACAGGAGAATATTAATGCCTGTGATAGACTACGATAGGGATACCGATCCTTATTGTCCTCTTGAGAATCCTCACAGCTCTTTTCGCCATGACGCCCCTAGGCAACCCCCGCGAATCAATAGAATCAGGCAACTACGGCTCACCCCCGCGGGCCTGGTGGTGGTGCAAGCAATCCATCATCTACTTTATAGGACTTATGGGCATGAAGATTTGCGTCCTAATCATCTTTCTTGTACTGCCATGGATATCACGCATTGGAGATTGGGCACTACGCTGGACGGAAGGAGACGAGGCGCTGCAAGTTATCTTCGTGATGCTGGTATTCCCCGTCATCATGAACGCGACGCAGTATTATATCATTGATTCGTTTATCAAGAAGCAGGGTCAGGAGCAAGGGCATGAGAGGATTCCGGAGGACGATACGGATAGTGAGAGGGATGGAGAGATGGATGACGAGGAGGTACATTCGGATGAAGAGGATCCCGAGGTGTTGGCAAAGGCAAACAAAGCCAACAAGGACTCAGTCACTACGAAGACATCGAGCGAAAGTGGAACCAAGAAGCCTCGCAGACTGCAAACGGGGAGCAAAGACTACGATCCTCAGTATGACGGCGAGAACAGTCCCACAGTAGTGGGAAGTGCTAGCACCACCGAGCGAGACAGACTCGTGCGGAAGGAGAGTGGTGATGAGGACACAACATCCAACAAGTAGAGAGGTCATGAATGGGAGTCTCATTACAAACATGTATTTACCACACAGAGTGTGCTGGATTGATTATATTATGGAAACGAATGGCGTGGCGCTGGGGCGTTGGTATCGATATACGGAGTACATTGCATTTGCATAAACATAGCGAATTGGTCAAATTCGAGATTCAAATCTTCGTTCCATGAATCATTTCAATGTGTGACAATTCATGCATGCGAAATTCAGGGAAGAATCCATCCAAGTGGATATTAATACATACGTCACCGTTTTCCATCCATACTGTACCTTCATCTCTTATCTACCCAAATTGAAGACATTTCTTCGAGACTCAAGTGCTCGCTCGCTCGCTGGTAGACAGTCCGAACGAAGCATATGGGCTCGTCTGCTATGGTATTAGTGGCATAGCTATATACGCTGCTGCTGTGCTTTTGTTTGTCGGGATTGCTAATGAAGCTGTTTTACACATGTCGCTGGATTGGATTGAGTTGAGTTGAGGTAATTTCTGGCAATGAATGAAAACAGGAGGGAAGTGTTGGAAGATCATTCCCTCTCAAACTTCTACACTCTTGAATTATATGTGCCAGTGGCTAAGTACCAGTAGGAAATCCGTCTTCATTTCGAGAGCGAGATTTCTCCCGCATCAGTTAGCTACATCGGACGCGCGTTTTCGTAGGTTGACTTGTTTCATTCGGATTTGGTGTTACTGTTCTACTCCAAGCGTTGAAAAGAGCTGATTGGACGAGGAGGATCCCAGAGGAAGGAATCTCGTCGAGGCACTGGCGGAGATGGATGGGTATTTTCCACGGGTCTTTCCACAGTCGCAGATATATGGAGTAAGTCTTATACGAAGTGTTTACCGTCTTCTGTATGAAATGTCGCTACTCGAAGCACTTTTAATGTCTCAACCTGCCTGGCACTTCATAAATCGGTCGTAAAGATTTTGGGGGTTTATACCCGTGAAGCACTATACGAGAAGCAGCTTTTGATCTAAGTTCGAGATACAGAATATAGAATATATATTAGGGAACTTTCAATGGTTTTTTTGATGATTCGAGTTCTAGCTAGTCCCTAAAGTCATTTTTCTGTCATATTTGTGCACTTTGTTCCAGTATAATTGAAATTGTGACAGGTGTTTTTATTCTTACGCGAGGCCCCTGATTCTCAACCGAGACCCTCTCTTCATCAACTCCAAACGCAGCCCAGTGTTTCAGCGTCGAGTCGCTTTCCACAATACATTTCCGGTGATTAAGCGTTCCACAACTATTCAGTCAGTAGACTTGGTACCCAAAGACCAGCTCGGGTTCTTGCATGGACCGCCTGGCCATAAAGATCTGACATTTATTGCTAGATTTAAGATTTCTCCGCGCTTCTGTTATAAGAATGTTTAATAATTCCCGTTTTCTTCTGACTTCCAATCCAGCTACATCCTCGTAAACAACTCAAACCATCCATCAATCAATCAATCATCACCGTGAACATGCGCTGCAACATATTCCTCACCATCCTGACGGCCAGCTCGCTGGCTGCAGCAACACTCGACCCCGCCACATCAAACACCCAAGGGAAATGCCCCGCCACATACAACTGCTCTGGTATGATATAACGCCCCTGAGCTTTATTTGCCCCATGACTTGCTTGCCTCTCTAACACACACACTCGACACAGCCACGAAAGTGTCCAAAGCCATCCAAGCAGCGGAATGCTCCCACAACACCCGCACATCTTCCACCCAAACCTTCGCCGTCTTCGTCACAGATCACCAATATGACAGCTCTCATGGCGCTCCCTATGGAACATGTAGCGCGTATACATGTACTGCGCCCACGACTGCGCAAATGACGGACGTTGATACGGATTGCTGGACCTTTTTCTGGAGGTGAGTTTCTTTTCATTTTACTTCCGCTTGTCCTGTGATACTGTAGCACGGGGGAAAGATAGATCGATGGATGCTGATTCCAGGACTGTGTAGCGGCACGGGCGCATCAAGTGGATATGGAACGAATTGTATCGAGAGTCCGACGACGGGGGAGTGCGGATGTGAGAATTCGGATGGGACGTTCGTTGCGGGGAGTAGCTCATGCACTTAAGTGGTGGTTGGACTGGGTGATGTTGGGAGTCTTTCCCCGTCTGCCTCAGCATTTGAACCATCTCGGCCGTGTTGTCTCAGACAGGCGATCCGAATTTCTTTTTCAACTTCCTTGAAGGGTTCTGCTTCCCATTTTTTCTCTTTGTTCCGTTGGTCGAAATATTCTTGGCTCGCTATAAGTAGTGAATCTTATCCTAGTGTCACGTGGGGTGAGCAATTGTACAACAAAAGTTCTTCTCCATCCACCACTGCAACCCTTGACCCTGGGACTCAAAAATGTTAACCTCTGTTCATTAAGTTTGTCCTCAAGCGTGAGAGCTTCAAATCCAGGGAGTCCATCCTGGGTTAGAGGAGAGACGATAGTGGTTTTTATGCGTAATGACTCCGAAGGCGTGAAATATGGGCCGCTGATATACAATTTGTCGATCGTGCAGAGGGTATGCGCTTCGGCTGTGCGATCCTTGGTGATGTTGCGGAGATCGTAGAGGATGCAGACTCTGTAGCAGAGGTCCAGGTTTGATTGAAGGTCTGATAGTGTTGCGTTCATCTCATTATGTGGTGTGTTTTCTGCATGTCTAGCGGGTTTTGTGGGAGTGCGAGTTGGCGTTGTTTTTGGCCATCTTGATTGATTTGATGTTTGGAACCGTGGTATTAGATTGTCTTAGTGATTTGGGATGATGTTTTGCTTGCGTGGAAAGGTTTGTTTGGTTTTAAGTAAGGAATAAGTGCTTGTAAAACATATCGACGATAGTTATTTTCAAGTAGAACTAGAAATAAAGTTACAGTTACTGTTTTCAAGTCGCTTTAGGGTCTACACTTTTTGAGTCAGTGCGCCAAGTCGTGGTGCCAGGAAAATTGCCTTGCAAACCTTTTGAACTCGTTTGAAGGTATGGTAAACTGTTGTGATATTTTCACAAGTTCATATTTTAATTACTAGTTCCCACTTGGTCCTTGGACACTATATACCGCGAGAAAAGGATCGTCCTATTTGATTGGATTCCGAACATTTCTTCTTCTGTATCTCATGACAGCCCCAGATTCTTTCAAATTCCTATTATCCTTCGCGCGTGACTAAACATTAGTACAATATTACCTGCATTTTGTTGAAACACTTCATAGCTGGGTCGTATGACTGCAAAATGCATGCAAATGAATGATTATTATTTTCAGATTTAGTGAGGGTATATAGAGTCCTTATGAAGAATGTGCGGAGATGATGAAGTGTTCGCGAGCCTGGTGAGGCTCACTAATCTCCCTTCTTTTTGCCTTTCTACTAACGAACCCAAATCAATGACCCAATCCTGATATGAACGTCCCAAGCATGCCTTCAGTTCCCAGCTCCATCAAAGTCCCAACAACGATCGTGATCATTAATTGAAGGAAACCATCCCGTCGCCAACCGCCCCCTTGTTTCACCCATATGTCCGAGTCCTCACTCCGGTTTTGGTTCTTCGTCGCCCGTAAGGCCAACTTCCGGATCCGAGATATTCTTCTTAGATAGTGCATCCAACTCCCTTGACTCCTCGCGAATGGAGGTGTATAGATACCAGGAATCGACGACAAGCTGAAGACAGAATGTGACTCCTGGAACCCAGAACGTCATGGCACCATTGTAGGCGGTTGCCCCTCTATAGGAGCAGTGTATGCCGACCGCAGGTGTGAAGAGAATTGGGGTGACGATGTTAACAATAGCAAGCTCCTTTGGAAACAATGGCTTCTTGCGGTCATCGACGATAATGGCATATGAGAAGGCAAAGTTCTGCGCTATGAATGTTGGCCAAGGCATGAAGGCACAGATCCAGAAAAAGTCGTTGAACATCTGGGTTGTCTCCACTGGTCGGTAAGGTCGGTAGGATGTAGCAGCAAGAATAATACCAGGCAAGATGAAAGTCCAGATACCTGCAGCAGCAGAAGCAAGTTGCAACTGATGGACCAGGTAGTGGAGATTGGGAATGCGTTTCATTTGGTAGGAGATGACGGCTGAGAATGGCAGATAGAACATGCCGGACACGACCAGAATTGCGGCACCCGCTCGAACTCGAGTTGTGTTTACTTGGTAGTGATGTGCCGTCCGTTCAGCATCCCACCACGGCTTGATTGGGGAGATGAAGTCTGCAGCAACGAAGGCCAAACAGAACATGATGGAGCAAATCACTCCACAGAATGCACAGTAATATTGAATGGCGATGTGTGAGAGCCATCTCGACTTGGCTAGGTTTGCTGTCTTCTCATCGAGCCATCGACTCGGGCGGGCGATTGTCTCCATTGCTGTATTCTTTTGAGGAGGCGATTCAGTGAAGTCAAGAAGAGGAAGAGAGTTTTGATATTGATGGTTAGGTATCTTCACATAGAGAGAAATGCCTGATATATATACTATACTACAACCCTGTACTTCTCGCAGCAAGTCCGGGGTAATTAGCTGTATATGGTACTTCGTCCCAGACTCCTAGGCTTAATATTCCACCAAGAAGACCAGGGCAAGGGGGCCTGAATTTCCCTCGCCTTGGCCTTAGTGCGTTTACCACTGTTCTTTACCCCCTGCTATAGAATTCTTGATGGAAGCATTTGGCCTGGGACGAAGTATAATCATCCAATCTCTATGGTGCCATGATATAATCCTTTACTAGAGTTAGATTTAACTAGAGTTATAAGAACTTTGGTACCGTAAATGTTCCTATTCTAGTATATAGACAGTCTGTTGGCAATTTCATGTCCAACTAAAGCATTAGTGGTGATAGATAATAAAGTATTCAGCCAATAACTACCTTACTGTAACCATGTAGATCCTTGTAATGTAGGTTTTGCTGATAACACGTTATATGAATTTGCATTCTAGACACGCGGCAGTTGAGCAACGAGGTTAAACGAAGTATCTTCGGCAGGTATACGCTTGAATCGTACGAGGTTGCATTTTTATATCTTTAGTGTCTGACCTTGACAGTACTTGCAGTGGGCTGCAAGAAGTTTGAACACCCCCCCTTCCCCCCCAGCTAGCGCCCGCTAGCTCATATGTGCTCAGGGCATTTTAAAGCGTACTTTAAATCATGACACACCGAAAGTACGTGTTTGACAGCACGCTAGCGGGCGCTGCAGGGGAGGGGGTGTTTGAACTTTTTGCACCCCACTATACAGCATGTCAGCATGCCATTTCAACGCGGCACTTGCCTGTTATGAAGATAGGTCTGCGGCAGCTGTGCGGGGTATTCGCCTTGATCGTACTCGCACTTGCATTTGGAAGTTTATGTAGCCGTTCCGTCCCGCTATTGTTGCTCCAGCTCCATAAAAGAATATCTTGCACCACTTAAAGAGCTTGGATCTGACGACTACATTGTAAATTTACTCGCTTTTCTTTCAAGTCTAATCACGGAGACAGTTTTTACTTCACAGCTTTATACTCCCCGCTAATAGAAAGCTTAATCCACAAACTGAGGCTCTAAATAAGAGGCTTCATTTTACCAGTGCCTTGGCTATTATCTTTCTTGTAGTTCTGCGGATCTATACTAGGGTAAAGATCTAGTTAAGATTTAGACGATCGTATCTATTCACGGTAAGTTGTGGATTTGCAGTGGGACTATCATGCAAGTATTCTGTTGCGTCTAGCCGTTAGCAGTGCTACTGCGTGCCACGGAAAAGTAATTCAAGCCCGCTTTCTCTACAGTGAGGATTTACGGTGAATAATAGTGATCGGCTGGATGTAAATACCCTTCCGAGCCAATCGATTGGGAAAATAGGATGTGCACTGTGTAAAGCGTATTAATTAGACTCTGAAAGGGAATCAAAATACTTTGGGGGGAGCGGTACGGAGCATACATAGGTCCGGTACTTGACTCGTCTATGAGCTTGTTTTTTCAGTCGTATGTAAAAGTTTCATCGGAGAGAGATACGATGAACTAGATAAGTAGCACCTAGATTAAGTTTTGTGGACCTACCCGTTATTTATGGATTTAAAATCTCTATAGATCACCAGATGAATTAATTATATGGACCGATTTCTGGACTGATGTCGGGGAATATTTTCATGTGACATTCGTAGCCGAAGTCAGTCCGCCCCTCTTCCTCCGCAATATGTGGGGAGACTGCATCACATGTAACATTTACATATTCGCATGCATAGGGTGCTGTAAAGAATCAATAATTAGTTTCATTTCCCATAAGATAGCAGATTAGAATTACAGGGGATTACCATTAAAAATTTGCCTTAGACCACAATGGCTAAACAAGCGCTCCAAGTCATTTTTATTCCCCATCGCCCAGTTCCTGACGATGCAGAAATCAACAAAGATCTCTCGCCAGCTTTTGATATCTTATTGCAGTAAGTTCTCTCAATCCGGGAAAGTCATTGGTGGACGCTGAACGTCTTTCCCAGAGCACCTGGTCTCCAGGCCCTTTGGCGCGGCAAGAAATATGAAGACCGCTTCACTCAAATCGCCATCCTTCTTTGGTCCTCGCAAGACTCCAGCCATGCGTTCTTCACCTCCCCCGCGTATGCTACTTTCCATAAAGTCCTGCAACCAGCGATGAATGGGCGCCACATCACATGGCAAAATCATGCGCTGCTCAACACTACAGGCATCGATGATGTAGCGCACCTGAAAGCAACGCTCAATAGTCCTGCCATTGAAGTTGCACTTACGAAAGTTGTCGAGGGTGGTGTAGCGGGATATTATGAGAATTTTAGCAAGGTGGTAGTTGGGATTCTGAATGAGGACCCAGGTTGCGACGGGCATTTCATAAGCCCGTTGATAGAGAATCCGCAAGACCAATTATTGTTGATCAATTGGAAGAGTGTAGATGTAAGTTCCTTTCCCCTAAGCTCTCATCTTGTGCTTTATGAAAGACGGAAAAGAATGTGCTTGTACAGGAACTCTGCTGACTTATTAGGCACATCATGAGGAATTTGAGAAGAGGCCTGGCTTTAAGGCGTGCATTGATGCGCTTTTTACGTATTATAAGGAGTTTGTGGTGCCGTGGCACATTGTAGAGCTTAAGCTAGTTTATGGATCGCTATAATAGTGTCCTCAAGTGAAATTTGAATGGAAGACACTTAACAATATAACAACCTTGATATAAATTTTTAATGTGTTGTGAGTCGAGCGCCATAGCTTTATCTGAATTGCAGAGGCTCCACCTGCTACCACAAGACTAAAAGATTGGTGACATGAATATGATACCTTTTTGTGAAGAGGTACAAGTGGCATAGTAATTGGCATGAGACTCAAATATTGGTCAAATCAAAGGTGAACGATTCACATTTTGAAGTTGCTCCGTCAAGTAAACCTCGAATAAGAAGCGTTGTTCAGCTGAGAGCCTTAGCTAGCGTACAATTTACAGGAGCTAAAGCTCCCTCAATTACCCCGCCGAGTACCATCTTCCCCAGAATCCCCACAAACCATCACCTACATTAAGGATCAGGGTCATATGTTCGAGCTACAACAAGATTTCGACAGCCTTTCGGGCGAATGTGAAGCGGTAACGTCCCGGGGTGGAGTCTAATTGGCCAAAGAGCACGCATTATGAGATCTCAAAGATCTCTAGGAGCGAAATTGGCCCGAGAAAGTTCGCCCCATTAGGATCCCATCTTTGAAGCTACACCCGAACCTGATCGATCTACTAGCTAGGATACTAGTTGAGCCCTACATCATCTATCCATATCAACTGCAATAAGTAATTTTTTCTTTTCGATTGTGTTCCCAAATCAAAAATTAATAAATCATTGTCCAGAGTCAAGTATCATCCAGATCTACTAGACACGAAATCAAGCACAATGGCAGCCTGGACTCACTTGGTACGCTTCATTGCTGAAGAGGATGCGCAAATACACTTCGGCAACGTTGACGCCTCCAAATACCCTGATGTGGGATTGTCACTTTTTAAGGGAGAAAAGGTTGCCGCCAACCTGATAAACGGTTCTGCTTTTTCAGGAACAGTCACTGAGAAAGTCGTGCACATCAAGCAGGTAAGCCATTACCATTCGTCTTTCAAATATCTCTTGATGATGGCTTTGTTTGGGTACGTACTGACGCCTCAGGAAGCTCCTCTCACCTCTTGCCGCAAGTGATGTTCCAATAATCCGATGCATGGGCCTCAATTATCGAGACCACGCAAAAGAGGCCAACATGGCCATTCCAAACGACCCCGTCCTGTTCATCAAGCCTAGAACGGCGATTGCAGGACCTTTCCCCGGAAAGATTGCGGTCCCCAAGTTTGCACAGGATGGCAGTAGCGATTACGAAGCGGAACTCAGCCTTGTGATTAGCAAGGATGGAAGAGACATCAAGGTAGAGGATGCGCTGGACTACGTTCTCGGCTATACGTGCAGCAACGACGTGAGCGCGAGGAATGCACAGTTTTTAAACAGCCAGTGGTGTTTTAGCAAAGGTGAGCATCAGTACCTCGCTCGAGGATGTAAGACTAATGCTGATTTTCTAGGCCTGGATGGCTCAGCACCAATCGGACCAGTACTTGTGTCACCCGCTGCCATTGGAGATGCGGGGAAGTTAGCAATCAAGGCGATTCATAATTCTAGTGTGGTGCAGGATTC
This sequence comes from Lachnellula hyalina, assembly GCF_007821495.1. Lineage (NCBI taxonomy): Eukaryota > Fungi > Ascomycota > Leotiomycetes > Helotiales > Lachnaceae > Lachnellula > Lachnellula hyalina. The sequence goes on from NW_022157249.1 coordinate 25,641, forward strand.
AAACACCAAGGAGATGATTTTTGACATTGCAACCACGATTTCATATCTCTCGAAAGGTACGACACTGGAGAGGGGTACGATTATCATGACTGGAACGGGGCCAGGCATCGGTTGCATGCGGAGTCCAAAGGTAGTGTTGAACCATGGTGATGATATGAGGGTCGAGATTGAGAAGATTGGGACACTGATCAATGAGATCTATTATGAGTAGTTATGCCGTGTATAAGTTCTGCTGCTATCTAGACCGCATAACAAATTATACATACGTATTATCAACGGATCCTGTATGTTTCCTTTTCAACCAAGTGACCTGCCTCATGTGATTTGACATTGGGGACGACTTTCCTGAACAGCCTCAGTTTTAGATCTTCTAGCATATTAATGAGCTCCAGATTTCTAGTTTCATTGTAAATCTGGCCTGCCGTATGAATACAGTACGAATGGTGGTAACCCACTTTCGGATAGTTGGCGCGGCCGTGCCGTGGAGGAATATGTGTCGAAGATAGACCGAAATTCGTCCATGCGGAGTATGCGTTAGTGGAGGATTCCCGGCCAATGCAAATCACAAGCTGCTTATCACTGGGGTTTCGGTGGCGTCGATGACAGTCCGGGGTATGGTCACGGGGCGTCAAGGTTCTTCTACGGAGCACGAAGTAGCTTCTACTTCGTATACTCCGTACAAAGTAATTTCAACGTTTTTCTTCTGATTCCGAAGTAGCCGGGCCCAGAGGATGGATCCTTAAATCTGATGTGCCAAATAAAGTATTGAGAATCAGGATGGGTATAATTGATTGTTAAGTAGCGCATGACCAGCCAAATACGACTTTGCCATTGGTTAGCAGAATGATGATCGACGCTTGTGCTTACTACTGTAGATGTGGCAGGTTTCCGGTTGAGCTATCCGAGTTCCTCATTTATCTAACTAACTTTTCTTCTAGTCATCAAGCATTAAGACCCGCTTCTTATACCAACCACAGTCTTTAGTTATGCCGTTTGGAAGAGCTCTGGAGTACAGGTAGTCAGAAGCGTAGATACCATCCCCGGAAACGGATCTGCAATCTCCAGACTCGAATTTTATGGCTTTAGTATAACGTAATGCTCGCCTTCAACCCTTTTGGAAACGTGAAGACGTCTTAGCCTCTATATCGCGAAAGGACGGCCCAAATCATACTCGGCATCGTTTTATCAAAAGAGGAAGGAAGGCTTTGGAGCTTGTACTGTACGAATAATCAGGTTCGGTTTTTCTGTGAGGACCCACTTGGCTTGACTCGACCTTGACTATATCGCTGGTCGCTAGCCCCTTTTCAGACCAGCGTTCTGTCCGAGCCCTGGAGTCTGTTGTTTCTGGGGACCTGCCCCGCTGACTGATAGGTTCAGGATTCGTGAGTACGTCTCCATGCAGCGAGCTGAAGTCGTAGTGGCATTTGGAATGTGGGGAATGCGTCAAGAATAACACCTTCAACCCGGGGCCCCGCAGTATCTCGATTCTGAACTTCTCAATCACGCTTCAACGTAACCATTTACACTCCTCACCCCGCAGTAGCAATCAACATCAACGGCTTCAATACCTCCCAGTATTGTACTTACGTGCGTGCGCATCATGTCGACCATTGACGATGACAGCTCCAGTTCGAGGGAGGAGGAAATTCGCCTGTCACACATTGCCTGTCACATGTGTCGGAGGTATGTTCAGTACAGTATGATTAGATGTATATTACTCGACTGACATTGATTTCTGACTTTGTAGGCGCAAAATTCGATGGTGAGTCAGATGCTACAGTTAGAAATGATCCTGTGTTAACGATGTGCCATAGTGGTCGAGAACTACCCTGCTGTGAAGTGTGTGAGCGAACATCGCAAGTCTGCGAATACCCGGCTCAAGTATTGAAGCCAGGCCCTAAAATAGGTATATTACTGTCTGTACACAGGACAAGTCCTGTAATTGACGTTGCGCAGGCTCGACGCAACGGAGTCGCAAGAGGCGGCGTACGCATCGAGACAGCGACGATGGACCAGCCATACCCCCCCATGCGAATTTGAGTGTGGAGCCGAATACCATATTTGAGGGAGAAGTAGCAAGCACGGTAGCAGCTCGTAAAAATAAAAGAAAACCTGCACCAAAAGAAGATGAAGGCAACAATGCGCAGGCGGGTGTTCCTACCACTGGAAGTAGTCAAGGTCAGCGGCAGACTTTGTCGAATAGAGAAGTTGAGAGCCAAGAGAGTGCGAATGCACGCCGTAGCTCGATAAATATTCAAGATCTCTCCTTCATATTACATCCAGCACACGAAGCATCCACGCCGGAGGAGAAGAACACGACGCCACGATCTGCAGGCGATGGTCTTGACAACGAAAGGACCTTCATGGTCAATCGTGCTTCGTATGCGCTAAGTGTGAGACCAGATACACTGGAGAGAATGTAAGCCCAAAGCAAGGTGGAAAAGTCGAGAAAAAAAGCTAAATTTCGGTCTAGGATCCACATCTACTTTGAAAATATGACCGCAATAAGCATTTTGCATGAGCCAACTTTTGAGGCAAAGATCCAAAATATTGGCACTAGCTCTGTAGCTCAGGTGCATGCTCTTTTGGCAGCTGTGTTGGCATTTTCGGCGAGATTCTACCCTCAAGAAGACCATGGCGGGCATAGGTACGACTTTAGTGGTCCCGCGGAAACAATCCACCAACCTGCCTTCTTCCTCGACCTGGCTTCGAAGTTTGCCGATGAGGCTCTCAAGGAGTGTGATGAAGAAGCACCCCCTCTTTGTGTCGTCCAAGCACTGGTCCTCATTGCACATGGTCAGCTCACCCAGGGTGTACGTGGCAAGGCATGGAGGTCTCTTGGGACGTGTGTGCGCCTCGCATACGAATTAAATTTGCATCTCGTGGACGCTGCACATCCACAAGAAACCGTAGACGTACAACAGTGGTGCGACCTCGAGGAGGAGCGCCGGGTATGGTGGGCTATCTGGGAAATGGATGTCTTCGCCAGTACAGTCCGGCGATGCCCAACAGCTGTGAACTGGTCCCAGATTGAAACATTGCTTCCTGTTGAAGATGAGCATGTAATCAACACCTTTCATTGTTATTCCTCTCTTAATTCGCTTCGTCGAGCCTCTGAAGAGCGCTTCATATTATCGACTCTTGCTCTTTACATGAAACAATACTAATTCATCATAGTGGTACACACGCAAACCTCAGGCAAGTTGCTTTTTGGAACCAGATCCAGTTCGCCGATGGAAAGTGCTACAGGATTCTGGGAATCAGTCCCCTAAAGCATGGTACATTATTATCAATTCCCTGATGAAGGATGCGCAGTCTATATCAAGTCCGAGAGGTGTTCCGAACCTGTCCTCGCCGGCTGCACATCGTCTGTCCCCCAAATCTACCAAGGACCAGAAGCAAAATGCTAGAATAACGGAACAGGCAAAGGAGAAGATGGAAACGCTTACCAACTCCGTCTACTGCTTTACTATGGCGCTACCATCACATTTGAAGTACCGAAACCAGTACCTAGGGTTTGATGCTCCACAGCCCGGCCAGCCATCTTCCTTACGACAATCTCATTGCGGGTTATATAACATCCATATGATGACCCAACTCGCAAGACTCATGATACACCACTACGACATATTCAGTGAATCCGCTCGGGAGGGTCGTATAATCCAAGACCAACGAAAAGAAAATTCGGGCGGGTGCTCAACACCAAGTTCCATGAACAGCAGTGACAATATTGCCGAGAATCAGTACTTTGAGGCCGCCGATGAGGTCCTGAATATCATCCGTCGCAGCAGTGAGAACCATATCCAGTGGATCAACAATTTTCTTGCCAGCACAATATGGCTTGCTTCGGCAGTACAGCTAGTTCGTAAAGAATTTGGCCCACCGGGAACAAATATATCCCTTATCAAGTCTAAGTTCGAAGTACTGAATATCACATACAAGAAATGTGTTTCGTTCTGGAATATCCAGACCGCGATGCAGCGGAACCTTGAAACCTTGGAGTCACAACTGGAGCAGATATGCGTTTCAATCCCAAAGAAACCAAACAATTTTCAGCCGAAAGTGCGTCGTAGACAACGGATATGCAAGGATGACACGCATACTCTAGAAAAGGAAAACGACTTACAATCTGAAAATAGTAAATCAAGTCTCACTTTAAATATGAAGTTTACGTACTAATATACACTTGTCGCAGGACAGTCCCTTCAATCCGAGAACCTCAATGATCGCACTCCCCGCGGGTCTAGCAATTTATGCAGTCAACAAACGCCTCCACTTACAAACAGCTCAAATTCTAGCAGTAATGCTGCGATAAATCTGGGGCCAAGGTGTCAACAATCCCGAGACGAACGATTTCAAAGTCACGAGCAGCTACAGGCGTTGCCACAGCACAATTCACACCATCAGCCTCAAGTTTCCCGGGACTACCTAGCACCGCTGTCTCCCGCACTTTCTACTCTTGATTTTATGCACTTTTCGTCACAAATGGACAAAGATGCGCACCAGCAGGCGCAGTACTCAGACGGTGGAGCGTCGGTCTCGCCACAATACTCGAACGACCAGGGAGAAGCTTTATTTTCGGGGCTACACGAGGGCCAGTTTCTCGGCTTGGGACAAGATCCGCTACAAGGCCAGGCGTTTGGGAAGCATATGGATGGGTGGAATTCAGAGCTGCCGAATTATATCGACGAATTGCTAAGTGGAGCCTATATGTACTAAACCGTGTAACGAGTCACTGCTTCATTGTGCATCACGACTTGGGCGCTTGCCATGTATATAGACACTTAACGCTATTCGGTGATTCTCTTGCTATACATTGATTAATGATAAAATAAGGTGCTTTTTTGCCCTCCTTGCTCACTTAGCCTCTCATGTCAAGAACGACTCTGGGAGATCTGGACCTGTAGTGTGATGAACCGTTAGCCGAAAAATTCAAATCATCTATCGAAATCAGAGCCGGAAGAGTTTGAGACTACTCACCCCACACGGCCAAATCATCATGGCTTGCCACACCAACGTTAGTCGGTACTTTGTTGTTCATCAGGTCGCCATCAACATAGTGCTCCAGGATGAATTTCGACGGGTCAAACCAGTAGTCGAAGATTTGACTCCCCATGATATGTCTTCCCACACCCCAGCATATCTCATACTCTTTATGGCGCAACCAGTCATGGCCGAGTACTTGAGTGTCAAAGTCGTGTGTTTCGAAGGAAGCGTGGTGTACGTGGCTAGCGGGCCCTTCGAAGAAGAAGAAAGTGTGGTGGTCGACAAGGGTATCAGGGCCTCGATCAATGCGGTTAAAGGCTGTGACATTGTGGCCCGTGGGAGTATGAAGGAGCTGAAGGATATCGTGTTAGATTTGATTCATGGTGGCTTGAATGTAGACCCCGGAGACTTACATCGCTAGCTATGAGATTGAAACGGGATTGATAGAACTCGTATGTCTTGGCAAAGTTTGTCACTACCATTCCAAAATGGCCAAGTTTGTGGACTGGAGCCGGTCCTTTGGAACAGAAAATGGTCAGTCATCTTGTCAAATTAAGTCTATGACAGCCTTACTCTTCTCAAATCGTTGGAATTTATTTGCTGCTCTCGTCTTCACCCGAGGCTACACAAAGATAAACATAGTAAGTAAATAAAGAGGTGACACAGCAGCTCTTCAAGATAGATAAACTTACGAAATTGAAATCTAACTTTGGAAATGAAAGTTGCTCATCTGAATCCGGGGTCCTCTCCTCCTGACCCCACACCAAATGCATTGGGAACCCATCTACCGGATCCTTGAACGTCAAACCTTTCCCCCCGCCTGGGGAATCTTTCAAGTCATAAATAGGCGTTGCTTCTGGCAGCGTCTTTGCAGCATACTCTAAATCGTCCAGGCTCTCGACAACAAAGCCCGCACCCCCGAATTTGTTCTCTTCGCCGGAGCTTAAGCAGTATACCCAAGGATCGATGCCATAGCCGCGATAGTAGGTCTTGTCGGCGCTGGGAGAGGGAGACGTGCATTCGAAGAGGCCGAAATCAGCGAGAAACTCCTTCTGCTTGGCGATGGAGCTTGCGGCATGTGTATAGTAGACATGAGAAATACGTTTAAGTTGGATTTTTCGTAATTCTGGCTCGGCGGTGACCATGTTTGCGAAAATATATGTTGATAACTACCGACCTGGAATAAAACTTGATAGATAGGATGCTAGGCTGGTGAGTCGAAACGTAGCAGACAATGTTCAAAACCTCGGTGGCACTAGATATAGTCACGGTAGGCTTTCAATTTTCAACCAAGATGAACCGTTGATTACCAGTTTCTTACAAAATATTATTTACTGTTTGTCATGTATGTTCGGATGAATAGGCCATGCGGTATCGCCCCATATTGCATGGCGGGGAACGGGCGAATTGCCGAATCTGTCTCCACATGACTTGACAACGACGACCTCCGGACCAACTTCGCTACAATCCAAATATCCAAAATAATTATTCTCACTCTTGGACGACGATTTTCTGCTGCGGATTCTGATCACGGAGAGACGTCTGGCTGGATCTTCGTAACTTCGGAACTATCCCGCCCTCTGCATATTTTACCGGCCCCGGCCGATCCAACCCCATACGGAGCTATGTTTTGTTTACTGGGGAAAAACATGTCATTCTTCTGGAACTCGAGTAGTTCTTATAGTTCTTATAGTTTCTGTCATCCTACTACTATGAGGAAGCAACGCGGAAGATGAGTTCTTTACCACCCACTGTAAATGGCACTGCTGCCCATAGCGAAAACGGACAATCAGAAATACCCCCCCAGGGTGCGAATAGCAATACAATCCATAGCCAAAACGGAGAGTTAGAGACACCTTCCCCGGCTGTCAACAACTTTCTACCAAACGGCCTCCCAGGCGGTGCCTCACAAACACATCAACCCGCTGTCAATGGTTCCTCGCCACAGGAACTGCCAGGCGATGTCCCTACGAAATACGACGTACTCATCATTGGTACGGGGCCAGCAGGAGCCTCTTTAGCTTCCTTTCTCACTTCTCATGGAATCACTGGTCTCATGATCAGCTCTGCCGCCACCAGCGCAGATACACCCCGCGCTCATATTACCAACATTGCTGCCCTGGAAGCACTCCGAGATGTGGGCCTGGATGAGGAATGTGTGAGGCTGGGGAGTTTGGGAGACTGCATGATGCACACGAGGTGGTGCCATAGCATGGCTGGCGAGGAATACGCTCGCATCTACTCTTGGGGGAATGATCCCCAACGAAAAGGCGATTATGAAGCTGCCAGCCCGTGTGCACCATGTGACTTGCCTCAAACGTTGCTGGAGCCAGCGCTTATTAAATATGCAACAACACATGGCTTCAAGTGCCGTTTCGATACCTCCTTTGTCTCGTACCAGGATAACGGACCATCTGGTGTTGTCACAACACTTGTGGACAACTTGACTGGAAAAGAGTTCAAGATCCAGTCAAAATATCTCTTTGGGGCCGATGGAGCGCGTTCTCGAGTTATGAAGCAGCTGGCATTGCCTCTCATTGCCAAGCCTGGTTCAGGGGTAGCAATCAATGTGCTCGTGAAAGCGGATCTGTCACATTTGATCGAGCATCGGCAAGGAAATTTGCACTGGGTTATGCAGCCCGACCGGCCACATTGTGATTTGGGATGGATGGCAATTGTTCGAATGGTAAAGCCCTGGACTGAATGGATGTTCATCTTGTTTCCTAAACCTGGAGTTGAACGGCCCGAGCCATCTAGAGAAGAATACCAAGCCCAAGTCAAGAACCTGATCGGCGACGACTCAATTCCAGTAGAAATTGTGAATATATCTCGATGGACGATTAATGACATTGTGGCATCACAGTACTCTCAAGACAACGTCTTCTGTCTTGGTGATGCGGTACATCGCCATCCTCCTTTCAACGGCCTTGGCTCGAATACCTGCATTCAAGACGCTTTCAATCTCGCCTGGAAAATTGCCTACGTCCTCAAGGGTTACGCATCACCGAACCTTCTGTCAACTTACAGTGTGGAGCGGCAACCCGTTGGCCAATCCATCATCAGCCGTGCCAATACGTCTTTCCACGAGCATGCACGCATCTGGAAGGTGTTGGGAATGTTTCCAGAAGAGCTTTCAGAGCGTGTGGCCATGCTGAACGAACTCTCAGCTGCGACTCCTGAAGGACAGAGCCGCCGGAAAGAACTCCAAGCCGCGATCAAGGGAACATCTCACGAGTTCCATGGATTGGGAATCGAGATGAATCAGTTTTACTCAGGCCCCGGCATCTACGTAGCCGATGAGCCAGTACCATTCGCGTTGGAGGGTCGTGCCGCCGAGGATCCAGTGCTTTACTACATGCCGAGCACATACCCCGGCAAACGCCTTCCTCACGTTTGGCTCAACCAAAAAACCCCAGGTACTCCTATATCGACGGTAGATCTCGCTGGGAAGGGAAAGTTCACTCTCCTCACTGGTATCGGCGGCGAGGCTTGGAAATCGGCAGCGGCTGTAGTTGAGAAGGAGTTGAACATCGAGATCAGCGCTTACTCTATTGGTTTCGGACAAGACTGGGTAGATGTGTATTCGGATTGGGACAGCGTGAGGGGGGTGAACGAGTCAGGTGTCCTTCTAGTGAGACCCGACCGTTTTGTGGCCTGGAGATCTAGCGATGTCTTAAGCGGTGAAACGGCATGCGCAGATAAGTTGGTACAAGTGATGAGGAGTATTCTAAAGAATTAGTTTCAGCTGTATGGAGGATGTTACTATGTGTTAAACTAGCGAAGTTTAAATATGTTTCTGGAGTTTCAATGGAGTTTCTATCGACTTTTTATGTTTCGCTATGAGTTATTAGAATGCTCGAATTAGAGGACGTCTTAAGAAACATATTACATTGCTGCTACAGTCCCAACATCGTGCTTATAATAGAGAAATGTCAACATAAACGCTATTGGGAACTCCAATTTGTAATCCTAGTGTGCAACAAATTGAACTTTGTGCACAGGACTCATATTTGGCGTTTTCACCTCAAAGACGGAAACTGGCTAGATGGCTTCATATCTCGGTAGATCTCAAGCTATACCTATTTGTGGCGTCGTATTGAATCCGATAAAACTCTCCGAGGCGGCAGATCTCGATTTAGATCTTGCCGTATAACTAAGTATGAGCCTTCTACTTTTTAAAGGAGGTACCCTGAAAATAAAGGTAAAACCTTCTGAGGCTCGTATGTGCTAATCATACTTTGAAGATCCAAAGCCCATAGGCTATAAGACCGAGTTGGACAACCGAACGCTAGCGAATGGGCATATATGTGATGACCTTCTTAGTAGACAAGACAGGGTAATATATTTTAATCGGAATCATTCGGTAGCACAAGTTATATTCATCCGAATCTGTGACTGTTGTTTCATAATACTACTTGTGCCTACTACTGAGCAGCAAGACCAAACTCCGCAATGGCCTCCATGTCCTTTCCGGTTGCGTTCTTTACTATATACTGCACATGATCCAGACAGCTACTGGCGGCATAGGGCTCGTCTCCTACTCCAAAGACTTTATTCCAATCACTCAACCAGCCTTCAGTAGTTGCTGCATTGCTTCCCGGGTAAGTTGCGAACGTCTCCCTCGCGGCCCTTCCGGCAGAGACGGTGAACATCTCCCCAGAAACCGGACATTCATCACTCGCGAGCAATACAACAAAGGGGCTGATCTTTGCCGGATCAAAATACGTCCTCGTGACCAGCTTTGTCCCTTCGCTCATATCACCCATTCTCGACCATCCACTTGGTAATATTCCATTGATCTTGATCCCATCTCTCTCGGAAAATCGTCCTAGATCTCTGGTCAACGCATAGATCGCCCCCTTCGAAGCGGCGTATGCACAGTCGCCCCCAGCACCAAATCCGTATATTGAATTGGAAGAGACGTTGATGACACGTCCGTGGCCCTGTTTTCGCATAAGCGCGTAGGCGGCGCTGGTCATGAGTGTCGTGCCCAGGACACCGATTTCAAGAACCCGCATAAATGCCTCACCGTCTACATCGTCGTGCGAGGAGGGCTTTCCCGCGATACCAGCGTTGTTGACTAGTATATCGACAGTGCCATAGGTTTTGACCGCATCTGCAATGATTTCTTTGGCATCTTTTGAGACATCGTGACTATCCGCAACGGCGGTGCCTCCAGCTGTTGTAATTTCATCGACGACGGCTTGGGCCCGTTCCGAGGTACCAGGACGACCATCCAGGGTCCCACCATAGTCATTCACGACGACCTTTGCGCCAGCGGCTGCCAATGAAATGGCGTATTCTCGTCCCAGACCCCCACCGGCTCCGGTCACGATTGCCACTCGACCTTTGACTGACATGGCGAGAGAGATGATCCTAGGACTCTGACTGTGCTACTAGTGATTCTGAAGTTGGTGGTTGTCTAGTGTATGTATCTTAAAGTTCCAAGGACGAGGCTATATCTATACGATAGTGAGAGGAATTGTGAGCGGGGGTGGCAAGATTGTTATTATCTCTCACGAACCGTACACGCTCTGTCTTTTTTTCCGTGAAGGTGACCGAGGTCAGTTCTATCAAGGGTTAGAGAAAGTACCCATCACCAGTAATTCTACTAAAAGAAGACTCGCTTACGTCTTGAGATGCGGATCAGTTTCGGTGTTGGAAGCCGTTTTACTCTTTCTCTATATTGAGCACGGAGCGAAACTTATCCATGGGCCGTGCCGTGGGCTCGGTACTATACGTAGATGGGATGGATGCAGGGGGGTGCGAAATCTGTGCGATGATGCAGCGCTGTTTTACGGCACTGCATTCAACTTCTTTATGCAACTTCCTTATTTGGCTTCCCTCCTTGATCTGTTTGACGATCTCATGTATCTTTTGCAAAGTACGGAGTAGCGTTCCCAGATACGATGTTTCTGGGTTTCGCTAGCGCTGATCTGCACGTGTCTGGCGCCACTTATTTAGAGCGTAAACAGCTACCAAACCAGATTCGCATATAAAATCGGGTTGAAACTTAATAGAAGGTCATTTTGATAAACTTTCAATTAGGGCCTTAAGTGATGTTGGATGTTTGAAGCCCTGTGTATGTCAAGATCTCATTATTCGCTAGCAAATATATATCAACAAGCTAAATAGAAGTATAATAAGACTAGTGCTCTCTATAGAGGGGATATACTGTACAGGCGGGGCATAGTTCGTTGCAGAAAGGTTGCATAGCCACTGTAATGGTTTCGATTCCCCATGTGAATAGCGACCTTGTCTATCACTCTTAAGTCTATTGCTTAGGTTTCCGAAGTGAGTCCGGAAATCCTTTGGCTCACTCCGTAACAACTAGTGACCCCACACCCCGCTCCCCACAATCCCAAAAGTATTTGGAACGTGCACCCTGGTATTGGTTGATAAAGAGTTCCGGTGACCCAGCATACCTCTCCAGCTTCTTTCACACCAGAATTGGCTTTGTGATTGATTTGGCTACCTTTGAACAAGAATTATCTTTCAAATATGTCTATTCCAATTCCGTTCTACGTTCCGTACATAGTCGTGTCGCTTATAGCGATTTCTATCTACCGCGTATTACGGATTGGTCGGCGTGATTCTCGCATGCCACCAGGCCCACCAACGGTCCCATTTTTCGGCAACGCGCTCCAGATTCCAACCACTGGTTTGGGCAAAAAGTAAGAGAAAGAAAACAATGAAGTATAGTATCCTAATCTAACTTTTAAAATTTAGATTCCATGCCTGGTCCAAGGAGTATGGCTCGGTTTTCTCACTCAAGGTTGGCGGGTCCAACATCATTGTTCTGTGCGATCGCAAGTCCGTTCACGACTTGCTTGATAAGAAGGGCAGCATCTACTCCGACAGACCTCCCCAATATGTGGCCAATTACATTACTCATGGAGACCACTTAACGCTCCAAAATCAAACTCCATCCTGGAGAGAGAAACGATCAGTCGTAACCCGCAACCTCAACCCAAAAATGCTCGACGAAAAGCACTGGCGTGTTCAAGAGGCTGAGTAAGGGAATCCGTTACCTTTTTGTAGTTGAAGTTCTGAGCTGACGTGGGACTACTTGTGAAGAGCAGTTTTCTTCATGAACAATCTTTTAAAGCGGCCAGATGAGATATTCGAGCTGGCTAAGCTTTACACAGCTTCGGTAGCAGCCACCCTTCTGTATGGACAGAGAGCTACTGATATCGACTCATTCTGGTACAAGGATCTCTATGAGTTGATGGAACAGGTAAAAACCTCTAGAAAATGGTCATCGTTTTCACAATCAGTTTACTTACACATTTATAGTGGCTTACTGCACAAGAACCCGGAGCAAATCCTCCAGTTGATGAGATTCCCATCCTCCAATTGTTCCCTGGGCACTGGAAGAAACGGGCGGTGAAGACACGGAAGACTATGGACGATATGTGGACCAAAGCCAGGGAAATTGTTGACGCACGCAGGGCCAGAGGAGACAAACGTGACTGTTTCATCGACTCCAAACTTGATGAATTTGAGAAGAGTGGCTTTCCCATGTCTCAACACTCATTCAACAACCTCTTCGGGGAGCTTCTTGAAGCTGGAGCCGACACTACTGCAAATTCTATATTGACTTTGATCCTGGCATTTGCCAAGTATCCGGAAGTGCAGCGGAGAGCCCGGGAGGAAATCGATAAAGTTTGTGGTACAGAGAGGGCTCCATTATTCTCGGACTTCAAGAATCTTCCATATATCAATGCCTGTGTCAAGGAAGGAATGAGGTGGCGGCCGACGTAAGTTTCCAACAACAGCTTGGTTTTAGTGTGTTATTCTGACTTTGAATAGAGCTCCTGCGGGTCTACCCCACATGTCTAACAAAGGTAAGCAGAGATCCTATACTATTCTTCATGAGAGATATAAAGCTAAACTATTATCAGACGACGTGTATGAGGGCATGTTAATCCCCAAAGGAAGTATGATTTTTGTTGGTATCTGGGCCATCCATCAGAACGACAAGATTTACCCGGATTGTGACAAGTTTGATCCTGACCGGTACCTTGGGCATCCTGGACTTGCAGCCGAATATGCAGTAGGGTCAGATTATAATAGACGAGATAAGTTTACCTCTCTAGATGCCTTTTCTTAGGCTAACATTGGTTTCACATCATTATGGATATGGAGCAGGCAGACGCATGTGTCCTGGCATGCATCTTGCGGAACGGAATATGTGGCGAATTGCTGCGAAACTGCTCTGGGCATTTGACATCTCAGAGCCTGTGGATAGTGAGGGAAATGTGGTGCCCTTAGATCCTAATGGGTATAACTCGGCCATATTAGTCAGTCCGCTACCTTTTAAGGTGAGAGTGGTTCCGCGAAGTAAAGAGCATCTTGTAGCTATAGAAAGGGAGTTGGCTGGGGCCAAGGAGTTTATGTCGCAGTGGGAATAGAGATGTTATAATTTTGCACAACTTTAACCAGGTTCCCTTAATATAGTGAATATACCTTTAGCGCAGCAAATCAATATATCACGCGGTCAATAATAAGAGCAAGATAGAGATTATCTGTGTTGTTATAAAATATACGGTATACGCAGAAAAGCTTTCAAGTGCAACTATGAAATCCTCAACTTTTGATAGTGTCTGTACTGATGCAAACATGGTTCCAAGGTTCCTCAAGAAAGAGCAGCTGGTATTATTGACCCATTGCTGCATTTGTAAATCGCAAAGCCAAAGCTGTAGCAGCAACCGAACTTGTTGCAAGAAATTTAATTTCTTGTTATGAAACAAAATTGAAGCCTCTTATGCGTTTATGCGTTTGAAAGGAATCGACCCGCATTTTGAGAACTTGAGAGATGACTACTTTATTCCATGATCTTTGTTGCACATCTTCACATGCATGCGTATTAAGAATGTATTAGACGTATGACATTGAATAATGCAATTCTTATTGGGATTACTTTTTCAAATCATTATAATGGTATGCCTACGGTGAAGCCTCCATCAACCGCAATATTCTGACCAGTCACCCACTGTGCTTCATCTGTAAGCAGGAAGACCACGACATTCGCAATGTCGTTTGGCTCTCCAAGCCTAGGCCATGGAGTTCCCTTTTTCATTTCTGCGATAATTAAAGGATCGTTGAAGTTCGTACTTGACATTGCTGTCCGGACGACTCCAGGACAGACTGCATTCACGTTGATGGCGTCCTTAGCATGATCCAATGCGACATTTTTGGTAAGCATAGACACAGCTGCCTTGCTTGCTGCATACGTTGCTTCTCGTCGGATGGCGACGATTCCCGCACTTGAGGAGATGTTTACAATGCGACCTCGACATCCAGACTTGGGATCCACGGGCTGGCGAAGAAACTGCTTGATGGCTTGGCGCATGGATGTGGCACATCCTTTTCCGTTTATCCCCATCATAGCGTCCCACATCTCATCGGTCTCTTCGACGAAGTCACGGAGCGGTAACCATAGTCCCGCATTATTTACGAGGATGTCCAATTTGCCGAATTCCTAAGCACGGGTTAGATTATTCCCATTTTTCGAGGGTGATTGATGCTGACCTTGACCGCAAAGTCAATCAAAGACCAGATTTCTTCCGTCTTCCCCATATCACACTTTTGGAAGGCTGATTTCCCCCCATTGTTGGCGATGACGGTGTGTGTTGGTATGGCCCGGTCATGCTCGAAGCCATGCTGTGCCGCTTCGGCCTTCAAGTCTGAACAAACGACGTGTGCGCCTTCTCGCCCAATTGCGAGTGCGATTGCTCGACCCATGCCGGATGACGATCCGGTTACCACTGCAACTCGTCCATGGAGTCGACCGGATCCATCTAACTTGTACGGCAGTTCCTGCGACATGGTTGTTGTGGGAATGAGGAATATGGGTTACTAGATTAGAATGAGAAGTTGAGATTACTAGATTTCTTGTTCTTGAGCAGCGCAAGCGTTAAGACACTTTTAATAAACGGGAAAATAATATACAGACTACAATGACATCAATTACCAATAACATAGTTCAGGGGTTCCGAGGGGTAAGATACGCTAGGGCGACGGTGCATATTCGGTCGGTATGTCTATACTAGTATACCATACACCGCTCCCTCGGGAATTATCTCCTTTCAAATTCTCCTTCATAAACATGTGATAATTAGGTGGGACTTGGTAAATCGGTACAACATTCCGCAGTAGTTAAGCAATATAATTTAGAGATAGATGGATAAATAGATCGCAGTGAGCATTAGCCCTTTACGCCCGTAATCATCTACAGTTAAATTTGTAATTATAGATATGTAATGGATTTGCTACTATAAACGCTTAGCAAGATGATCAAAATCAGTTTAGCATTCTAAATATTGCGTAGAAAAGTTACATTATAATTCTCTATGTTAGTAATGTGTAATTTAATATAGGGTGAAGATAGTGCTATCATGTTAAGTTAGTCCGGAGACATTCCGGGGCCGCGGGGGCGGGGTTGGGGTTGGGGCGGGGTTGTGGGGAGTGGGATTAAGTGGGACGGGGACGGAACATGAACAATACATTTGACCTAACTAGATGGATAACGCCGTTACTTCAAATCCCATCCATTCTAGGGGAGTGGTCTGAGGCACGGTCCTGATTACCTTTCGTTTCAAACTTCGGCCAACTGTATAAATAAAAATATCAACCTCCTCTGGACTCTTATACTAGTACCTACCAAATTTCTAGTACGCAACAGAAGAGCTCCAAATATGGCAATCTCAATCTATGGGCTCGGCATCGCCGCCGCTGTAATCTTGATCGGAATTTACCGACTGTTGCAGGTTGGGAAACGCGACAAACGCATGCCACCTGGACCGCCAACACTGCCTATTCTTGGGAATATCCATCAGATCCCAACTACAGGTCTTTTCAAACAGTACGTCTATCTCTAAGACCCCCCACCCCCCGATAAACAGACTATGATACAGGTATACTAATCTCCATGCTCAGGTTCCGAGAATGGTCAAAACAATACGGTTCTGTTTTCAGTCTCAAGCTCGGATCAGCAAATATCGTAGTTCTTTGTGATCGGAAAGCAATCCACAAGCTTCTCGTCGAGAAAGGGGCAAACTTCTCGGATCGACCAGAAAGCTACGTTGGTAATCTTTTGACTCAGGGTGACCATGTTGCGTTGCAGCAAATGGATACGACCTGGAGAGAAAAGCGGAAAGTCATTTCGCACACCTTCTCGCCCAAGCAACTGGATGAGAACCACTACAAGGTGCAAGAGGCCGAGTGCGTGACTTTTTACTTTCCGCCCTTCTTTCTTCCTGTAAAAATGAGTTTCAGACCAAACTAGTCCGTAAGCAGAGTGCTTCTTACTAATAGTTTTCTATGTAGGTCTACTGTTCTCATGGCAAACTTGCTGGAGACGCCAGAAGATTTCTATGATCAGATTAAACGGTACACTGCTTCCGTAGCTGCCTCGATCACATATGGTCAACGTGGAGCTACTCCGGATAATTTCTGGGCAAAGGTAAGTTGTTCCATTCCAAGATAAATATTTATCGTTTCCATTTGCTGACACATATGCAAAAGGGAGTATACGATGTTATGGGAAGGGCAAGTTTCTCCAATCCTATCAAATTAATACGCAGAGGTTGTGAACTTAATAGCTAATACTGTTATAATAGTGGACCGAGGCCATGGAACCAGGTGCAAATCCTCCTGTCGACGAATTTCCGTTCTTGAAGTTGATACCAGCTTCCATGGCCGCCTGGAAACGCCGCGGAATCTCAGCCGGTAAGGTTATGGATGGAGTTTGGGGAAATGCCCGACAAATCATCAACGATCGACGAGCTCGTGGAGAGAGACGTAACTGTATTATTGATAACCTGCTGGATGAATATGAGAAGAAAGGGTCGCCTTTCACTGATCATAGTTTTAACAACCTCATGGGCGAAGTGGTTGAAGGTGGTGCCGATACTACCGCAGCCCAACTCCTGACCCTCGTTCTAGCGTTTGCGGCGAACCCACGGGTCCAAGAACGAGCACGTCAAGAGATTGATGCCTGCTGTGGCTCCGATCGAAGTCCTACCTGGTCTGATTTCGCCTCCCTGCCATATATCAATTGCATCATCAAGGAAGGCATGAGATGGAGACCAGTCGCAGTCACAGCGCTGCCACATCGGGCGCGTGCAGATGATGAATACGACGGAATGTTCATTCCCAAAGATACCACCATTTTCATCGCCACTTGGGCCATCCATCATCTCGACAGCATCTACGAAGACTCTGAGCAGTTCAACCCCGATCGATATCTTGATCATCCAAAACTCGCAAACGACTACGCTGGTACATCGGACTATTTAAAGAGAGGTAAGCTGCCACTAAAAAGCTCTAAAATCCGTTATTATACGCTAGTTTCCTAACATATCTGCAGACCACTATAACTATGGCGCGGGACGTCGTATCTGTCCTGGAATTCATTTGGCAGAGCGTAATATGTGGCGTATCGCGGCAAAATTACTCTGGGCATATGAATTTTCCCCGCCAATCAATGCCGTTACAGGCAAGGAACAGCCATTGGATACCGAGGCTTACAACCCGGGCATTTTGCAAGCACCATTACCTTTCAACGTGCGAATTAAGCCCAGAAGTAAGGAGCATATTGCTACGATAATAAAGGAACGAAGCGAGGCAGATGGATTCATGGAGCAGTATCGGTAGTTAAGACATCTAGAACAAATGCGCATTTCAGACCATCTTTCCTGCTGTAATTTCTGGCAGGCGTGAAAGGGGTGTGTGGCACGTGACGTTTTTCTTTTGAACACCTATTTAGGTAGACATGTACTGTATAGATGGTATTACCATTTTATTGCCCTAATTTTGACCTCGTACTTAATCGATTGAGCATGCTGCATGCATCTGGTGGATATTATATAAACACTTTTAAGATGAAAACAGGCTAAGGCACCCGGCGTATCCCCGTAATGAGGAAGGCTATCTTGATAATAATTGCAGCAGGAAATCCACAATCAGGATAATTGCAAGAATTTAAACAAGCATGCTAGGTAAGGCTTTGAATTTTGCGGCTTAGCATCCGCTTGGGCCTATATTTTAATCCAGATAAGCGAGAAAGGGGGGCTTGGCACATATCCATGGCGAACCTTTCATTGCTCAACTTCCTGGCTTTTGTTTAACCCCATCGCAGTGCGACGTTACCTCTGCTTTTTTGTTCTCTGCTGAAATGCGACATAGGTGCGGCTGGGTGACAGAAATACCATACCGCCTGCAAGGACCCCGCTTTGTCCATGCGGCGTGACACACAGCCTCAAATCTCGACACCCTCGGATCATGAGCTACGTACGAGGTGAGGCTCTAGAAAAACTAAACAGCAAGTTTACAAGACAGTGCCCCCAAAAATTTCCATTCGTCGATTGTTCTCATTTTTCTACCAGCCAGGCTGAGAAATCTTTGGGGGTTAGCCTGCAGGGTCTAGTTGTTGTCACTTTAAACTTTCGATATAATAATTTGACTACACATACAAGACATGTGGCATTTTTGCTTTTAAAATGTAGGCTGCTCAATTTCCAAGCCTCACAATCAGTGTTAAGGCTCTCGCGGCGGATTTCATGTCCTTCGTGGTGGGGGCTGTGAACTGGAACCCCAGCCTCTCTATACTCTCCCCCTTTAATAAAGTTTAATGATCCTCGCCCCACCGTATAAAAAGGGGATTTAAGCAAATGATATCACTGCATCTTAGGCCTAGTGGGACCTTATAAGGACTTTACAATTACCCTGCGCCGTGAATAGTGGGCCACTTGCTATAGCATCTAGCTATTCAGTTCTATGGGATTCTACGTTCTATGGAGATTTTACGTGTTTCAACCTTTAAGGAGAGGAGGGGGGAGGGGTGGGAGAGTAAATCTCGAAATCCTAATCGTAAGATCAGAGCCTCAAATCAATGTACAGCTTCTCCCACCCTAAAAGACGTTGAATCAGTAACAGTGGTACAAGATCCTTTTCTCTGTGCAAGTACTCGGGTAAAATGATAGCCATTGTTAAAATCCAGTTTCTCATGCCCACCCGTAGCATGAGGCTATGGGATCCAACCCCTCTTACACGTCACAAAACTAAAATCTCAATCCCACGCTTTGGATGAGGCTCGGGGATTCGAATCCCTGTCTACCGCCCCCAAAGTCCCGATGTAACCGTGACGGATAAGCACACCATGAGGGAAACAGTCCTGGATAAACGTACATCCCCTGGTTGTATCACGCAAACTGTTGACCGGTACTCTATGTAGGTAAGCATTCCCTAGTATGTGCGGCACGGTTGCTTAGAGGCATGTTGAAGGTACGAGAGATCGGGCTTAGAGGTAGCATTGCCCTTCTAAAAATACAACCAAAAGATTTTGGGCTGAATCTAGGATATGGATATTTGGAGTTTACAATTGCCAACCTAACCAGTTTCTCTTATAAGAAGACGCATATATCTGTCGAGTAACAAAATCGGGACAATTCTATCTCTTCTTATTTTACCACTTTTATTTCTGCTTTACACGCTTGCAACATGCTAGTTAAAAAGTGCGTAGTGGCCCTCACTTGGGCTATAGGTATTAGCATTTCTACTGCTAGTATCGCTCCACTGAACAACAACATCCATGTTACTCGCGATGGCACTGCCGCTTCGCCAGACCCTGTGCTCGCTCTCCGACGAGCTATTGCGTCAACTGCGCAGTCCAAGCGGGACACCGTCAATTCAAATACCACTTTACTAGATAATAACTGGAATGATGTAGTACTGTTTGACTTGTAGGAATATCTCCTCTTAATATCAGTCAACTAGCAGCTATTAGTACATCAGCTTATTTGCATATTTGTAGTGACGAGACAGTACAGAAAGACAACACTACTGGAATCAAACTCATCTGCCAGGACTGCTATGTTAAGGGCACAGCTACTGCCCAATTTACCGTTCAGGGGAACTTCAATGCCAGCCAGGCAATTCACAACGTCACATCGGAAGTGAAATCCGACACGGACAACATTTGGAACACTTTTGTCGATGCCACCGAGAATTATACGAAGACTTTAGCTTCTGACATATTTTCTGGCAGTTTTGAGATCGACGACTTCGATTTTCCTAGTATGCCTTTCGATCTACCTCATTCTAAGTGCAGAGCTCGGGATGGATATCAGCAGTGGCTTTCATATCAAGCTTCATGATGGTGCTGCTATCAATATTGCTATGTTTAGCAAAAATGTCTCAAGCATCACATCGTAAGTCAATACCTTCCCACTGCCGTTTTTCCAACATCTGCTAATTACTTCCAGCAACGGCGGCGACTTCGAATTCTTGCCGGTAACAGTACAAGGTGCTGGCGTCGTGCTCACAGCTCTCCTTCGAGTCGGAGTACATGCTGGATTCCATGTCGCGACACCTTCCGATTTGACCATCCCGGGGATTAAAATTGGTGATGTTAGTGCTGGAGTTGAGGTTGGTGTCTGGATCGACGTTGCCGAATTTGTCACCAACGTCACAGAGACTCCTAAAGGAGACACAAGCGGATGCGAACTCCGCGTCGTGGAAGCCTATTCACTAGCACTCGGTGCTAATTCTGGTGCGACTGTATCTGTTGGGCTCCATCACTGGGGACCGGCGCCAAGTACAAGAATACCCATCTTCTACACGACGCTCACGGATGCTTGTGCTATCTCAAAAACTGCTACCACGGTAGGGACTACAGCAACAGCCATAGGGGCCGTGGAAAGACGAGATGCAAGTTCTACGACATCTACCGTTACTTATACTGCTACGTCTTGCATGACCACGGGCCTTGTAGATTGCCCTGCATCGCTGCAGAGCACTTCTATGTATTCTACCGTAACATCAGTCTTGAAATCTGAAGCAGCTTCTACCCCTTCAACACAGGTAACGGTGACTAGTACAGTGGCCTTTGGGACGAATGCCAAAGCCATGACATCCTCAGATGGAACTCCTGTATCATACATTCCGCCGCCAGCCTCAACTAGCAGTCATGGCCACGGGATTGATTCTTCTGGGGATGATAACAAAGGAGGACATCATAGAAAGGTCATTATTGGCATATGTGTAGGCCTCGTAATGCCAATATTGATTGCTATCATTGCTGGTGCCGTGTAAGTTTCAGATTCCTGATAACTTCGTACAAAGACATACTGATCTTCTTGTTTCCAATAGTTACTTCTTCTATAAACGCAAGAGATATAGTGCCGTTTCCAGAGGGGAGACGGTATACTCTGATCAGCAAGGGTCCGAAATGTCCGGATCAGGCGCCCCTGGTATTCAAATTCGACGTAAAGAAGTACCCCAAGTAGCTACGGTGGAAAGTCCGCAATTCCCCGAGCGAAGCATCTCCAAATTTTACGTCCCACGGAAGAAGCTTCCGCAACAGGGTACAAAGTAAATCGAACGCTTATAGCGCTCACGAAACTCTAGTGTGGTAATCAGGAATAGCAACAAATTGAATAGATGGAAGCACTTTGATGATTTAGTTTAAAGCCTTTTAAAGATTTTCAACTTGTTGCAAGGTAGAGATGGATGCCCCTGGATGGGGTGAAGCGAGTGGATTACATGGTGCAGTTCGACATATTTAGCTTCAGATAAGCAACATCATAGAGTCTGGTGACATAGCAAGTACCTAAGTATTGTGAATTCAGGTATGCAACGGTTTGTTTTGAGTTCCCAAATTCAAGAATAAGTAGTAGTCATGTGACATGTCATAAAACTTACCAAGTCTCTCTCCTCACAAATTCTTGCCTTTTGGTACTGACACTTAGTTCAAGAACATATAGAAGAACGTCAGATTTGTGGTTGAATCATTTACTAATGTTCAGAGTTCCGATAAAACAAAAATAGGCAAGCCCCCTGGTCATGTGACTACCGTGGTATTTCACGGATGTTTTTATTTTCTGCATAATATTGATTTACATTCTTATGGATATACTCTACACCCAAATGAATAAATATATCTTTCCACGTCGTACTGTTTGTATATTTGTGCGTTTAGTGGCTTTTAAGTGATCTGCGATTCTGCGGCGCTGGATGAATGATTGATAGTGGCATATAAGTTTTGAAACTACCTACTAATTGAATAGAAAGCAGGTGACTACCATCTAATGAATCCAAAATCCTCCGGAAGACTCATCATACCCGCTGCAGAAAATATATATGTTATGGCGGAGTTGATTCCGAATAGAAATTCACATTTATTGACAAGATCATTCCAAAAAGCCCAAAAGAACTCAGTCGATCCAATCCAGCATCTTGACCCGTGATTTTAGAGTTATCATCGACCACCGAGGCCTAGCTTGTAGCCTATGCCACTTGTTGGCGTGATTCAATTCCTGAAAGTAAATCGCCATTTGTTCGATTAATAAAACCCCCAAGACCTTTTCTTCCAACAACATCAAGATCAACTTCAACATCAACTTTTCAACACCAACAATCTTTGGCAAATACCGTGAATATGGTTAGCTTTACAACAAAGCTCAACGATGCCGTCGCAGGTAGCATTGTAGGACGACGATTTCGCCTACAAGGCTCAGGACATATCAAGACTCGCAAGAATGCGCGCTTCTTGACCGAGATTCGCGCTGGTCTTGCGACATTCTTTGCAATGGCCTACATCATCTCCGTATGCCTGCCTCTCTCTGATCTCGCAAAGGGAAAGCTCTAACAGTCACAGGTCAACGCAACCATCCTGACTGACAGCGGAGGAATTTGTGTCTGTACCGACGCCAAGGATCCGACTTGCGCAACTGATGTCGACTACACTCTCTGTCTCGAGGGCATCCACCGAGACTACATTACAGGTACTGCAGCTATCGCAGGCTTCACCTCTTTCTGTATGGGCCTTTTTGCTAATATGCCAATCGCTTTGGCGCCGGGAATGGGCTTGAATGCGTACTTTACATACACGGTCGTTGGCTTTCACGGAACAGGTCCGGTCACCTACGAGTTGGCTCTTACTGCTGTGTTTGTGGAAGGGTTTATCTTCGTAGCATTATCACTTCTTGGAATGAGACAATGGCTTGCTCGCGTTATCCCAACTTCTATCAAATTAGCCTCATCAGTTGGTATTGGGCTTTATCTGAGTAGGTTCTTTTGTCTCCTTGGGTGAATTGAAAATGCTGACAGATGTTTAGCTATTATTGGTATGACTTACAGTGCTGGAATTGGCATCATTACCGGAAACACCTCTACCCCGCTTACACTTGCGGGATGTCGAATCGAGGAACAAGTTCAAGGAGTTTGTCCTGGATCCACCAAGATGCGGAATCCGACTATGTGGCTTGGCATCTTTGGCGGAGGCTTCTTGACTGCTGTTCTCTTGGCGTACAAAATCAAAGGAGCGATTATCGCTGGTATCCTGTTGGTATCCGTAGTCTCTTGGCCTCGATCAACAACCGTCACCTACTTCCCTCACACTGCCGTTGGCAATGATAGCTTCGACTTCTTCAAGAAAGTGGTCACGTTCCACCCTATTACAAAGACGCTCGCTGCTCAGGATTGGAACATTGCTGGTATCACTGGACAATTTTGGTTGGCGTTGGTTACTTTCTTGTATGTTGATATCTTAGATTGCACTGGTACACTTTACTCCATGGCTCGCTTCGCTGGAGCAATCAATCCAGAGACTCAAGATTTCGAAGGCTCTGCAATTGCTTATCTGGTCGACGGTACGTTCATCTCCTCATCTCATTAACGCATACTAAGTTTGAACCACAGCATTTGGAATTTCCATCGGCTCTCTCTTCGGACTCTCTCCCGTCACTACTTTCGTCGAATCAGGAGCTGGTATCTCCGAAGGTGGCAAGACAGGCATCACAGCAATGGTCACCGGCATCTGCTTCTTCATCTCCATCTTCTTCGCACCGATATTTGCTTCTATTCCCCCCTGGGCTACCGGCTGCACGTTAATCATTGTTGGCGCGATGATGGCCTCTGTTGCTAGGAGCATCAACTGGAAATACATCGGAGACTCGCTACCAGCCTTCATCACGCTGGCTGTGATGCCATTCACATACTCCATTGCCTACGGTCTCATTGCCGGTATTGTCTCATACATCATAATAAACACCACTGTCTGGTTCATCGAGGTCGTTTCCTTTGGTCGCATTGTGGCGCCAGACAAGGAGTTCAAGGAAGCGTGGACGTGGAAGGTCAAGGGCGGTTTCCTCCCAGCTTGGCTGGTGAGGGCTACTAAAGGGTAAGTCATTTCCTTTCCTGGTACGGATTTACAATTCTAACCCTTTGATCTTACAGAAAGAAGGACTTCTGGCACGAAGAGCCATCTAGTGGCCTTTATGAGCTAGACAGTCGTAGTCCTTCAGCCGACGGAAACATCAATGACTGGCCATTGTCCATTTACGATGCTTTGTCCAAGGCTCGGATTGAGAGAGAGAGCTGTGTGCACCAGCTCAGTTCACAAGCGGAGCCGATTTAAGAATAGCATCATGGCATGCATGGTGTTTTCAAACAATTTGTTTGGCGTTCTGGTCGGAGCTTGTATATGGCCTGGGTGGCGAACCATTCCTAAATGGACATGATGGATGTTTTTATAATAGTCTGAGATGATATGATTTTGCTGCATGGTGCATACAAATGGCAACTAGTTTTGAAGAAAAGCATCGGTGCTGAATATAGCTTTAGTATAATAAGACTGACTATTTCGACCAAGATCTTTACCTTGGGTGATTTATGTCCGCAATAGGCTTAGTGCCACCTCTCGGCTAACCATCACACTGAAGACCCTTCGTGGATTGGATGATCTTGAAATCCTTCCCACAGCATCGTCTTCAGCTGCATCTGTGTCACATCAAGCGCTCCTTTTTCCCACCAACCATCCCTCTTCATTAGCTGCTCGTCCGTCTGCTTGATGTGACTATTGTAGACATAGGTTCCAAACTAAACAAAGCTTAATCAGTTGAGAGTGTACGTCGCAACGCTGAGAATTCTGTTGCTATAGTCTAGAATAGAAGTACGCGTAGTGTGAACTGCCTGCATCGCATTTTTGAAAAACACTCCTAATGCCTATATAAAGTAAGGATCCTCTGACATATGATAGAAATTCTACTTCATCGTGTAGATATTTCAAGAGACCTTCAGATCTAGAGTCCTTAATAAAACTGTCTTTAACGTATAAACGGGATACAAGCTTTTAGATTCTATCCGAGATACAGTAGTACTAGTATGGAGCATAAGAGATGTAGTTTTGGGTATTACCTAATATATTACTATTAGGCTAAAGTAGGAAGGTAGGAACTAAACTCTAGTGTAAAGTATGGAGTTGTCCACATTATGCTTAGTAAGCAATGCAAGAGGAGGTCGATATGTACTAGGTCAGTCTTAGCGTTTATCTCTCTGCACCTCGCAATGCAAACCAATACGTAGAGTTATTCACAATTCCGTACTTATTAAACTCCCGCAGAGTTATCGCATCCTACCTCCGAGTTCGGGGTAATAGCTTGCTTGTTGCCTCTAAATGTTAATCATTATACCTACTATAACAGCCAATTTATGAATATCGGAGGTCCGAGGACCGGCGCTGAGTTATTATACAGCGGTAGGTATATAATGCATTCTTTCTCCTTCGTTTGATTATATTGTACCTGCGTTTGCAAACAGTACACTACCTACCTGAACACTATAAATAAGATTAAGATTAACTCTATAGAGCGTACCTAGGCAGGTATGGACGGGACCTTCCAGATTCTGTACTCGATGACTAAGGGGCGTCAGAGGATATCCAGAATGCCTGAATAGGCAAAGCGCCCTTCCAATCTGCGGCTCGCAACAATCCCCAACCAGCTTCCTGTTCGATTATCTTGAACTTCCTTATCCGTACACGAATTTTCAAAAGGCAAGGTTTCTATTTCAGGAAGGCAAAATTTTAGGGGATAGATAAATTATATGAACTTTTTGTGCATACTACGGAGACGATATCAGGTTGAATCGCGTGGGGCGAATCTTTGCGCGAATCTTTGCGGCGCTTGCCGTACTTCGTACTCGTAAGGTAGGGACGGGCCGCTAGTAGGGTCGTTAACTTTTGGAGGGAAGGGTTCCGATTGGCTGATTGGAAATTTAAAGGTTAGTATGTAGGTAGGTATACAAGTAGAGGTGTAGAGTACAGGGACTTTAATTGCGCCGCAATAAACGTGCATATATAGCGCTATCGATTACATGCAGGACTCTTTTTCTAGAAGGCCACATTTCTTCTAGCCAGATGCAAAATAAATCCCACAGGCGCGGAACAAATATAGCGATCTTATACCTCGAATCTGCAACGATTAAATATGTCTAGGAGATCTATTTTGGTTGTGAAAATTTCGCTTAGAAACGATTTAGGAACTACCTACCTTAGTCTCGAAGAGAGATTATTTTGTTCGGACAGCGTGCTAGGGCTTTGGAGAACGGATATCTCGGTTTATCGGGATGCAGGTAATATATCATATGCATTGGGAACTGCATCAGCGCCCGTACCATGTGCAGACGTGCGCCGTCATGGCTGGTCGTAAGACCAAGTACAGCCTGGTTTGCAGAGGCGAGAAGGTGATTCATGGTCTAGATGTGGCTCCGAACACGAGATACTTAGATTTTTATTGTCTTTCTAGGAACCTTCGATTTGCAATGAAGCCACGCCGGTGCTCCCACGAGACTTGTGGTACTACGAAGTATAATTAATCACACTTGCAATTGCATGCGCCGGGTCTGCTAGCTGTTCTGCTGCTCGTATGTAATATATTCGGCTTGGATATTGCAATTCTGAAGAATAGGAAAGAAGTTCGGGAAGTGGCGAATGATGGCTTGAGATAAGAGTCATCAGTTGGTGGTCTGAGGTTAGAACTATTGGATGAGATGGACGCGGAGCAGATGGACGCACTGACGGGGGTTACTGAACGAGGCTACCAGCCTGGCTCAGGTACTGGGCTTTAGAATATAAGTAGAGGCGATATCCTAGATGTTCGATTATTTCGCACTCCACATTCCTCTTCAGTCAATTATAAGTTGCAATATCTTCCACAAAAGTTCACCCACGCATCCTTCCTCACAAGCCAAACCCCCTTCAGCCTTTAACTTCATTCATAATGATCTATCCAACCCTGCCCACCGCCATCCTTACCATCCTCCTACTCCCCACTCTCCTCTCAGCATCGCCTCTCCACAAACGTGACACAGCCGAACAATACAAATTCGCCAACTGCATCAACAACGTAACCCTGGCCGCCTACTCCGCAATCTTCTATTACTATCCAGATTTCCTACCCGGTAACCTTTGCCTCCCCCCCTCCCCCCATATCCCAACCCCAAACCACAAGCCCAACCCTAACCCCCACAGACTTCCCCTCCCCCCAAGCCACCGCCTCCGTCAACGCCCTCTCCGCCTCGCCCTTCTACGGGCAGACAACGACAGTCAGCACGCCCTTCACCCTCAAGGCCACGATCCCAGCCAACGCATCCACAGCCGCAGTCGGCACGCTAGTGTCCACGGACGCGAGTGCGAGTTCGTATGCGGGACCTATGGCTGTGATTAAGGGGAGTGGACTGGTGTTCTATTCTCCAGAGGACAATGTGAATTGCTACGAGGAATATTGGCAGCGAGATGTGAGTTATGGTTTGCGTTGATGTTTTAGAGGTTACTGTGCTGTGATGGGTGCTGATTATGTGGTGGTAGAATGAGAGTGTTGATAATTAGGGATTCGTGGTGTTGGATAGACGTTGAGGGAGCATATTTGTAAGTATTCGCGGGTCTATGTTTTGGGCCTGATTTGTTAACATGCTCGGAATCTAGGGATTTCGATTGCATAGATCAAAAGCGAAGTGATAGGACGAGGTCACGTAGGGAGAAGGGGGCATCTGAATAATAAGAAGGCGCTATAAATCCCTTATAACACTATCTCTAAAAAGAAAATACGCGTAATCAAATTTAATGAAAAGAAGGGCTCATGCTATAAGCCAAATAGAAAGTGATCATGTGGGTATTCATCATCATCATCTGCTATTTTATTAAGCGAGCCCCTAAACCCCCTTCCCCGCTTCCATCACATCACTTCGCATCTTCACAACAACGTTGATCAATCAATCACTACGATAAATACTTCACATAAATATAACTAGACCTTCCCTCCCTCTTTATTATTTTCATTCCCCTCGCTTGTAGCTAGATGCAGGTAAATCTTACTATGTCTACCTATATGTTGACTTAAAACTTCTTTACCGGAAGCATTAATTGTCTACTTATATTAGTTCACGTCAAGCTAGCACTATAACTGTTTACTGAAAGCAATGCTTAAATTCTTAGAGGTATGTCTATTCTATTTACCATTTTTACCATCTCCAAACTGTTCGTATGGGGATCCTCCAATCAAAACCTCCTAATGCCCCCCCCCCCCACCCCTCAATTTCCCACACCAAAGGGCACCAAATCTCAAATCCGCCAAAGATACAGAGTAACCAGTCTTCCAATTCTCCTATCATCTGATTGACCATATGTAGAAAACGCCAAACACCACAACCAATATGCCTGAGTCTTCCGCAGGGTGTCCTACGATTCTGCCAGATGGTGTCAAGCAATCCCTCAAGCAGAGAATCTGCGCGCTAGAGGCGAAGGCTCGTTGGGACCGTTTTTATAAACTTCAAGGTCATTAACCAAACCATCAATGTACTCCTCCTCGTTCCGAGCAGCCATTTTCTTCGCCTGCATTCTACGCGTAATAGCCAAAAGCTCCTCCATGGTATTGCCAGTTATTTGCTCATATTCGAGCATCTGCTGCTGCAATTTGGCGTTTAAGCTAGAACTGACGTCCAGAGAGTCCTTTAAAAACACTATCTCCCCTTCATTCGAAGCCTCCTTTACCATCAAATGGCGGCACTTCATGGAATCTACTTCGAGATTGTGCATAGTGGCTTTGAGTTGATCATTCTCTTCAAGGAGCATGCCATAGTATTTTTCTTCGTTTTCGAAGATGTCGATTGTGTTATTGCGAGCTTGGAGTGTCTCTTCCAGAGCAGCGATTTCCTTGTTCTGGGCTTCGATTCTCTTCTCTCTGAGATTCATTGTGACTTGGTTCCTATCCAAATCCTTCTTGCTTAATGCAGCATCTTCTTTAGCAGCTTTGGCTTCTTGAGTCAGTTGCTCGAACTTTTCGGTAATTGTTGGGTCGTAGTGCTTCGTGGTCACTATATCCCTCGCTACCAACATCTTGTTTCGTTCGAGATATCCATCAAGGACCCCAACTAGGCGATTAATCTCATCGTTCTCTTCGGGGTGCCTGTCGGAGATTTTCTTGAGGCTCCTGGTAACGAAGTTCTTGATCTCGTCCTTCAAGCCGTCGGCACTCAGACCATTTGAGAGATCTGGGGCTGGAACTGAAATATTGGCATTGGGATATCGCATCTCCCAAATATGTTGTGCAGTCGACCGGGGGTTTTTTTGAGTCGAATTCGGATGCTGGAGGAGGGAAAAGGTGCCGAGCTCGGCTCCTGGAGAGAGACGCACAGTTTCGCAGTTCATGTTGGCAATGTTGTACGAGATGCTCTTAGCAATGCGCTTTGGGTTCTGACGAGATGGTGTGGAAAATGTCTTTGTGACATTGGTTCGGCGGTTTGGCTGTGTGATGTTGGCAAGACTTTTTGGGGAAGGCTTCAGCTGGCGGGGTGGGTGGGTTCTTGGAGGCATTGTTGGCTCGGGCTCAGTTGATTGTGCTAGTTCGGACTCAGTAGACAGCTGCTCAGCCTGTTTCAATGGACTCTGAGTGGACCAAGTTGTCAAAACCGGCCCCTTATTAAGAGGACTTGGCGTGTTGGTGGTTATTGGTGCATTCAACAACTGACTATTCAGTGGAGATGTGGAGTTTGAGGAGAAGTCGCCGATTCCATTGGTCTGGCTCATCTTGCTGGTGGGAGGAGAATGTTGAGAAAATCTCACACTCCGTGCCGATGCAAAGCGAACTGCCTGTTTTCTCTTATTCGGTGGTGTAATAGGTTCTGTATCTGCCCTGCGCTTTGCAGGATTGGCTACTGCAGTCAGATTGACATCTTTCGCAAGTGAATTTGGAGACTCCTCGCCGATGAACCTGAACTTGGCGTTGTCCAAGCCCTTGGTTTTGTATTCCTTCTCAATCCCCAGCCGCACAGCCCGCAGATGTTCAGTTTTTACCTTGAAGAGCGATCGTAAGTGGTCGTATTGACGGGTCTGATGAGCAGCGAGTTCTTTCAGATCGTTAATGTCCATGACCGCGACTTCTCGCTCGTTGACTTTGCTTAACAGTTCAGAGATCATATCCTCAGATGAAGCAAATTCTTCGGTAGCTGGAGCATCTCTGATGATATACAGAGTGATCTCGGGGTGGTTTTCGTATTTAGCCTTAAGGAGGGTGAGATCGGAGTCGAGGGCATTGAAGTCGCTGCGGAGCTCCGCGACCTCGAACGAGGTGATGAACATTGTTAAGTCGCTTTCGTATGCTTGAACGGCGCGACTGATCAATGTGGGCTTTGTGATAGTGTGTGATTGTGGAAGAAGAAGGTACAAATGATATATGAAAGTGCAAGGTTGCGAATATTGTATTTTGTGGTTATGTTATGTTGTCTTGTGAGGTTGGACGAAGAACAGAGTTGTGCGCGTAGAAACAAAGTTGGGCCGTCCAAAATTGAATTTGCACTGAATAGAAAAATTGTTTTATTCACTTGGTGGGAGGAAAGCGCGACAGGAAGTCGCGTGGTCGGTACCAGACTGTGAATTCAAAGTCCAGGACTATGAAGTCATTTGAAAATATCTGTATTGTTTTCAAGTATGGATAAATAATCAGGTACAAGTCGTTTTATAGTCAGCCTACAATCGTGACTATTATAGTAGGTGTAGCATTAGAACAACAGACAAACCTATGATACAACTCATTTGGTACCTAGCTAGACTCCTCTAACTCTTGACCTACCCAGAAATCACAAGCAAGACAAAGCACCCAATTCCATCGAGTTGGTTCAAAACTTCAATAATTAAAAACAATTACTGATATACTAACTAGCGAGCAAAGTAACCATAACTTCAAAGAAACAAATTTTCCGTGTAATACAATCCAGAAAGCGATACAAACAGTAAGCCGCGCCTGCCCAAACCAAAGTGATCTAGGTTCGCATTACATACCGTGCGTACCTTACCACTCCCTGTTCCACAAACAACAATGCTGCAAATCAACCATTCTGGTAAGAAACAAGAGAAACATATGTTGAAACCCAAATCCATCCCATTTTCTACGGATGAAAGGGAGGGGGGCAAAATTACCGCAGAGAATCCTTAGCCTTCTGCGCCTTTTCAATATCCTTCTTGAGAGCATCCAGTATCCTGGCCGACTCATCAGCAGCCCTCTTATTGTCCCGTTCCTGCTTCCTATACATTTCTGCATTCTGCTTATGCATCTCGGCCTGGTTCTTCTCGATCTCCTGCGTGTGGAGGATACCTTTCATCTTATCGCTTGCTTCGTTGATGGCGGGGGCAAGAGATGCTTTGCCCTGGGGACGAGAGCTGCGGTGACGGCTTGCGAGGAAGTCAGGTTGGGCAGTGTGTGTACTGGACCCATGGCTGCAGGGGGATGCGTCGTTGGTAGAGGGTCCATCGTCCTCGAGATATGGGAAGATCTGACTCAGGCTCTGTGGAGGTGGTTTGGGTTTGCGGTAAGATCCGTCGTACTTCATGCCTCTCTTGGATGGATAGCTCGGGGTGGTATCAAACTCGTTATCGCTGTCTTCACCCTTGCGTTTCGCAGAACTAGGTTCGGTCTTCACGCTCCGGCGACGGTGTGACTTCGCATTTGGGGGGATGTTTTGGTTGCCAATAATCTGATACTTGATATCGAGATTATATACGTAGTACTTCTTTATCCCAACCCAACCGAGCTTCTCGAGTTCTATTCTCAGATTGGTGATCTTTTGCTTCTTTTCCTCGAAGTGCGCATTCTCCCGTCTCAATACCCGTGTCTCCAGGCCCATCGCGCTTCCCCGAATTTGCTCTGGAGTAAGTTTATTGCTCGCACGATCCATGCGGAAGGTCTTCATATACCGCTCTAGCTTCTTCAACTCCTCATCGATGGTAAACTGGGTGTGGAAGTTTTCGAGTCCACTCTTGCGGAATTCAATGCTGTATCTGTGGTTTGGGTCGCTCTCGAACTCGGTCTTGCGGAATTCACCGCGGAGAATGGAGAAGTCGCTCATGAGCATGTAATCACTAGTTCGAAGGTCGGTGATTTGCGCAAGAAGATCGGCCTCCATCGGAGTGATGATCTCTTCGGCAGCATTGGAGGCCTCATCGCTGATGGTGTCTTGGGTAGCAGCTCGTCCTTTTCCCTTGGAATTGGGTGCTTGAGCTTGCTGCGGAGTAGTGTCTTCGGTAGCATTGGAGGATTCATCACTGCTGTTGCCTTGGAAATAGGCTCTTCCTTTTCCCTCTGATCTTTGTGTTTTCTGAGGGGTGATGACGGTTTTAAGGAACTGGTTCGTTGACTGAACGGTCCGTTCAGTGAGTTGCGCCATCGGAGTTGACGCCTGAGGTCTAGTATTGGCAGACAGAGAAGCGGGCGTAGTCGTAAGTGCAGGGCGACTGTGAGAAGTCGGTGGAGGAGTGTGGAATTCCATCTTGGTGCGAGTGTCGGACATGATGAATATCAGACCGTGATGTTTCTCTGAAACGGTGTTCGCGGTTTCGTTTGGATGCTAGCAGGAGGTCCCAAATGTATCTCAACCTGAGGGAGCGGTCTGCCTGGGTTCGCGGAAGGTGAGTAGGAACCCTTATTTAGACAACGTACAGGATCAAACGCCGGAGTAAGCACAGAAGACAAGACCAAGATGTTCAGAGATGTTCAGTTTAGATCGATTGTGCTGAAGGATTTGGTTAGAGGCTGAGGTGGCGGAGAAGTCTGGGGAATTTGGTGGTGGAGAGTTGATGGTTGTGGAAGAACAAAGATTCCGGGGGAGAGGCGGTTACCTTAAATAGTACTTTGGCCAGTGATGCTGCCCGCGCTACCTGCGAAGAGAGCGAAGAGCAATTGAATGTGTACAGATGTGTTGCACCACCTGGTTGGTGTGAATTCAGCTGTTTGGTGTGCGCCTGATATTAGCAACCATTTGCGTCTTCTGAATGTGAAGAAATACAGAACGAGAGGCATAATTGGCCGACTGATATAAAAGCTTTCGCAGAGTTTATTAGCACTAGGCGAATTCACAGTATCCTAAATGAAATGATTGGTTCGCCGTTTCAGAATGCGTTCATGCCCGGTCTGCTGCATCTGAATCATAGACCCTTTCTACAGAAGCTATAACAGAACAGACATAAAACAAGTTTGTTCTTTATAGTGTTTGGAGTATACCACTCCAAATTTTGGTCAGAATTAGAAGAACATGGAGGTCTCAATTGACTCTCAAGTAGTACTAGCCTCTTCTCATATGCTACACTTCTCATATGCAGTATGTCAAACAGGTCAAAGAGTACAAACAGCACGAGCAGGAAAACCTACAGATTCTAGAGTCTTCTGGAACCAACATAGGCCGATTCATAAAAGATCATGCATGCTTGTACCTACTCAGAAGCTCATACCCAATACGTACCCGCAGTATTAGGAACAATTAGTAAAGAGCAGAATAAAGATATGCAATTCACAACCATTCGGGAACAAGATGTCGCAAAGTGAAATCACAAGAAAGGATGCGGAAAAAGAGGGTATTGACAGTTACGCGAGTAAGACTTTGCAATTGTAGCCCAATACCCAACAGGAGAGGATAATTAGAGGGAGTTTGGTAATCACCATTGCCGTGACGTCCATTCTTCAGACGACATGTTCCTGCATCCATCCACCGACTCCTATAATTCCTCCGTCGGCTGCTTTTGGATCAACAGACCACTTTTGGAGAGCCATCATATTCATCTCCGACCTCCACCCCGCTTCATACATCTCCATCCCCGTCCATGCAATCATAGCAGCATTATCTGTGCAAAACTCTAGTGGTGGGAAAACCAACCGAACATCGTTGTGTTTCTGACGATCAAGCGCTTCCCGAAGTACAGTTTTCAGGTACTTGTTACTTGCAACACCGCCAGAGACAACAAGCGCTTTGATATTCTTAAGGTCGTCTTTATTAAGCGCGAGAAGCACTCGAGAAGCCAGATGCTCAAACGCCGCACGCATGGTTTCCATACCTACGACTTGACGCTCTTGTTTATCCATCTCGGGGTTCTTTTGCATGATCCGCTTCACGGTACTGCCAATTCCTGAATATGAAAATTGACCCTTCATGTCAGGAGAAAATGGTGCGACGATTTTCCAGGTATATGGATGTGGTCGTGGGGAGTTGTCATTCAATGCATATTTTTCCAATAGGGGCCCATACATCACATTAGGTGCTGCATCGAGTTCGGCGGCAGGTAAGATATCCCGCGCGCACTTGTCAATCATATCCCCAATAGCTATATCGCTTGTGTCCGCGAGAATCTCGTGGTCGCAAAGAGCTTTGGAGTGTACCAGCATGGTATGTCCTCCAGAGACCAGCAGCGTAAGAAACGGAAAGGAGGGTTCAGACGAGACAGAGCCCTTCTCCATCCACCCCTCCTGCGGACTTGTGATCTCCTCTCCCTTAACTTCTTCACGGGCCTGTGCAGCGAGGGCCGAGCCAAGTCGAGGTGTGAGGGCATGAGCCTGCATGTGGTTGACTCCGAGTATAGGAACCTGCCACGCCACGGCCAATCCCTTCGCTGTGTCTATGCCCGTTGTCAAACACCCTCGCATGCCGGGTCCCCTTGTCACCGTAATGAAGTCTGGCGTTCTCCGAACCATCTTGTCCTTCCCATCATCTGCAAAGGGGAGCTTGCCAATGGCTTCGCTGGCAAGCGCTGCGATGTTGTGCTGATGCGATTTGTACGCCACTAGTGGGTTTACTCCTCGACATGATCGATTGTCCGAGGTGATCTTCTTGTTGAAGTGGAGGGTTGCGGAACCGTTCTGGTGCTTCTCGAGTATTGCAACGCAGGTATCATCGCAGGACGTTTCGATTGCTAGAGTGAGGAGATTTCGCCGTTGATGTATCCGGCGAATCGGGGTGTGGAAGCGCCTGATGAGAAGACATGCTGACTTCATCAAGCTGGATTGTGAAAAGAAAAGATAGCTAAGCAAGGGAAGCAACGGATGGACAGCTTCATGTTCCTGCAGGGAGCTAATGCAATGAGGTTGAAAATAGGTTTTGATTGACAGGGATCAGCCACAGTTGAGCCACCGCTCCAATACTCCGTACACTCACCTAAGCTCCACAGATCTGTCTCCACAGTACAAACCACACCGCATAGAGCGTTCCATCAAGTATACATAGGAGACTCTCAGACTTCAACATACTCAAACTAGCTAACAACTTCTATCATTTCCGCTCTCCCGCTACATCTTTCGCAGTACTTGTTCTACTGGAACGGTTTTCCTAATTTGCGCTATCGGCGAAGAGTTCTGGCCAGAATTTGAGTTGGGATCATTAATCCAACTTGTGGACGACAAAGGTCTGGACGACAAAGATCTGAAAACGGACCGCTTGCGATTTCCGTATTCGTATCTTGAAAAGCATCTCTCTGTTCCAAGTCTGGTCTTTGATACAATTCCTAGCAATCGATGATCCTGTCGAACAACCGCCCATTGCAGCCGTGAACTTTGATATTGTCGAATGATTCAAGGGACTTGCATCTTGACGGAAATCTACAAGCATTTAGATGCCGTCCAAATGGACTTGTGCATCAGATCTGTACGACAAACGGTAGACGAAAGAAAGGCTCAGATGCAAGTTGACAGACCGACCCTATGAAGTTCTAATACTTTCCGCTCGTTTCCCAGTGGAACATAAAAGCTTTACCAAGTAGGTGATTTTGAAGATGAACGCCCGCCGCTGTCATTCCCTGTCATAGCATATGCATTGATCTCCTTTAGGCTAGGCTAGCGTTTCTACCCAAGGCAGCAAGGCAGACCCGTGATTCTGATCTTGATCACCTGAGTGAGGCTGTGAAGTATGTCCTGCTATGGCAAGGCTGTGGAACTTCATCAAAATATCATCTCCATTCCATACCAGTTTTTTTCTCATGTCCCGGAGTTGAGGCCTTTATTGAGATCGGAACTTGAGTTAACAGAAGACGCTGTTTGCTTTGCGCGAAGCAAAAAGCCCTCGACCCGACCCAAAAGCTCATGGCAAGTTGCAGGCTGATTATTCAGTAAAACCGAGGAAAGTTTTGATGTAAGCATGCCTCTCTTCCCATGTAAAGAATTCGGAATAGCGGTGGGTTGAATTGGTGAGTATGGTTAACGTACTTCCAGCTCCAGTAAGCTGATTTGCTCCAGAAATGTATTCCCCCGGCGGATCCCATGGAAGGGGCAAGGACGGTATACGCCAAGGAGCAACAGCACTTCCATCTTTGGCGTCACCTGATGAAATCAAAGGATCTGAAAATATTTCGGGCTCCAATCGGCTTGATATCCCCGAGAAACATGCAAAGCATACGGGACCCAGGCGTATATACTCTTTGCTGCGAAATAACAATGGCGAGAAACGTTTTCGCCTCGTAGCAAAGCCAGATGATGCAGCTGAAGGAGGCAAAGCCAACGAAACAACCCTGGCTAACAAGCTTGGTCTTGGTGATTATTTCATAAATTCAGTAAA
This sequence comes from Lachnellula hyalina, assembly GCF_007821495.1. Classification (NCBI taxonomy): domain Eukaryota; kingdom Fungi; phylum Ascomycota; class Leotiomycetes; order Helotiales; family Lachnaceae; genus Lachnellula; species Lachnellula hyalina. The sequence goes on from NW_022157249.1 coordinate 62,274, forward strand.
TTTCGACACCTTTTCGAACGCTACCACCATGGTCAATCCATCCGTCTCTTCACATCCTACACCTCTGCTATCGCGGCAGAAAAACTCCGTCAACCCGGTCCTAAAATTGTCATCGAATTCAAACAGCCACAACTTAGATCATGCGGTCGAGGAAGCAGGAGAAGAATGGTCCGTCGTTGAGCTCGATACGGACGAATTTATACCAAAGGTTTTCTCTTCACGGCTCAAAGATCTCCCTAGAGCTGTCACCACCAGAGCTCGCATCAAAAGGACTGGAAAGGGATTCATCATAAGGCTCCTTCAACATTTGACTTCTGGGGAAGACGATGTTACAGATATCAGTATGGAGGGAACCACTGACCATCAAAGATGGGTGAGCGACTGGATTAGAGCAACGCCAAATGACGTGGCCAGATCAGCGTCATTTGTCGACTCACAAGTACACGAGATGATGGACACCTCAATGCGATGTGAACTGATGGACACCTCACTGCCATGTGAACTGCCTGGCGCTGGATTTGCTCCATCCCCGTCCTCCCCGAGACCTGAAACAAGAAATTTAGATGCCGACGCGCGTTTGTACATATCCAACCGGGCAGTCGGTCAGTCTTCTACAAATTATGACATTCCAGGGGGTATTGCTCGCGATATCAGCAACATTAGTGCTGTGGGCCGAGATACACAACTGAAGACGGGTTTTGACGTTCCTAACGCAATCATACCTTCGTCTCCACGAACTCAGGATAATTCTTCCGTAGAAGAATTTGCAGGGGGCGCCTCATGCAATGGAAACACTGCTCATACTAGTACGTTTGCTCAAGGTACACTAGATCGCCTTCCCTCGCAGGTGCAGCCTTTAGCAAGAGAATTTTCATTTGCTTCTTCGGAACGCCCTTCAATGCTGCGGCAATTCTCATCAGAGAACACCCCTAATTCGAATTTACAACTGGCAAGGGCGTCTTCTGGTAGTATTTCGAGCTTTAACTCTAGTCCGTGCAATTCCGTTCGATATAGTTTCACTCTGGATCGTGGGCTAGAGATGGCAGAAAGGAGCCCACCAGCAGAAATAGCCAGCGTTGGGGACCGAGACCAGGATCTATTCAACTTTCCCCATGTCTCTAATTTCGATATGTCAACAAATTCACCCGTGGATCAACACCAGGCTATTGTTCCTCCAGGAGAAGACGCGCTTACTCAAAAGGTATACAACTCTCCAAGCTTGGATCTGGAGACCGATCTGAGCCATAGCTTTTCAGATGTTGGCCAAACTTCATTGGCCATAACGAGCCGAAATTATCGCAATCAACTTGTACAATTTGTAACGTTGGCCATGCAATCAATGTTGGAGTGGTCCTTGAGATCTGTCAGGTCAATAGTAGACAGCTACGATGGAAGCGCCCCGATACCCCGAGATCATGTGAGAATCAGATGGACATGTGTAAGAATTTTGTGCGGCTCACAAAAAACATGCTTACGTTTATCACAAGTGCGGGAAGCAACTATTCGATGATTTCATCGAGAAGCGGCCTGGCGCAGCCCGCTTGCTAGAACAACATCTCAATCGGCCGAAAGAAGCTCCTGGTGGCGCAGGAACTGGAAGTAGCTCATCCTCTCATCCTTCAATTCCAGGTCGATCTTCTCTGCACTCTCAGCCTACTCCCGCAACATCCATTGCGACTGAAGAGATACCCAAATCCAGAAGAATGAAACGAGGGACCCGATACACACCAGCCCTTAACGGGAATGGGCCTCCGAGCACCATGAATATGAGCCCCTTGCTTGAGCAATTGTAGGTGCTTGCCTGTGCAGAGAGACAGAAATTCACGACAAAACTTGTACATTTCGACGCAGACTCTCAAAAGATCAGATCTGACATGGACCTAGCCCACTTGCTGAAGCGTCAGTATGCGGAGTTACGCCCAAGTTGGAAACAATATCTGCGCCTTCGCGGGCTAAACACTATACAATTCGTTCAGGTAAGATATTATATCATCTCCCATTCAAAGATTATTTCTCACTAGCCAATATACTAAATCACCGCTGCAGTTTGAACTTCACCGTTCTCAGGTCGTCGATATCCGGAAGTGTCCTGACATGCCAGACAAGGCTGACATGACATATCTCTATCTTCCTACCGATTTGATCCCTCCGGTCGGTGAGCACTACCTGATGCATTTGTTTCACCACCCCGAAGATTATGAAGATGAAACAATAACCTACAATCGCATACCAAAGAAGAGAGGAGCAAAGTTGCGAGTTAGCCAGCATGACGATGTTGGGGTTGGATGGGGCATTCATTTGGTGGAAGGATTTCTACCCTATAAAGTCTGGACTTTTTTCACCAGCTTTTTTGTCTCAATTAGCATTGTTTTTGGTGTAACTTGGGCTATCAAAAAAGGGGACTTACAGGGTGCTTTTGGGGTTGCCGCGTATATGTCTTTACTAATTACCCTTTCGCAGAACACGGCCTCCACCGCAGAGCCACGCCGCCATTCGAGAGCAGGCAATGCGGCTGGCGTCCACAAGACAGTCCCTGTCAAAGCTGTAAGTTGCTGAATACAGCCTGATAATTTCACTTTGCTAATAAAATTCGGAAGCATTACCGACGCGCTCCCCAGAAGAAGGAAGCGGCCGTTCCTGTCGTTTGAACAATGGCATTATATGTACCAAGAATGGAGAGTAACGGAATGGCTCGGACACGACGACTGGATGCTGCATGCGGCCACTCGACGAATTAATGGGATGGGGTGAGGAAATTGATATGGGAGAACAAGGATGTGAGCTTATGGACAGTGCCGCAATACCTTTAGGAGCAAAGGTCTTTTTTGACTGTGCTGGAAGGGGTTATCTGAGGGCCAAAATGTCTCAATTTCTAAAAGATCACTTTTCTTTACTTTAATCAAAATGAAACGGGCAGTTTAAGGATAATATTTCGCATCTCCATTGAATCGTGATTCTTACAATGGAGACTAATGAGCATAGCGTTGCTCCTACTCCCATAGTTGATTCGTAAATGAATAAATTTCCGTGCCATATTCACTTTGCTCGGAACTGTTTCAAGTCATATTCACTTCGGATCTGAACGCGGATCTCGTATATATTTTAGCATCATCTTCCTGATCTTCAGCTTCTCTTTGCTACAACCTTCAACCTCAATACCTCAAGTCAAAATGGGTTCATCAAACTATGCCAAGATGGACAAAGCTCTCCTTGACAAGCACATCGACAGGCTCAATGAGGACAAGTACGCACAGAATTCCAAGCTGGACCTCCTCCATGGCCGAGCCAGCAAATCAATCTCCGGCTTGAAGACCTTCGATTACCTAGAGAATCAGTTCATCAAATTGACCCACCGACTACGTTCCCTAGAAATAAACAACAAGAAAAGGGACCAGTCGTTCGAGGAGGATGGTGTCGATAACAATGAGGAGTCTGATGATGAGGACATCAAGGAGGAGTATGATGAGGAGGACATCGAGGAAGACAAACAGACTCGTGATGACCTTAAAGCTTCTTTTAGACTATTGGCGTTTTCTAAGAGTCTCAGCGAGGACCTGACCAGATTCAAGATCATTCTCCAGCAGGAACGCAAAGTAGCGGTCACCCACAATTCAGCCAAACGGGCGCGAGCTGCTACATCGATCGACAATGAATCGCCTTTCAAGAAGCACAGGACGCAAAGCCCGAGGATCAAGGAGGAGGCAGAGGCCAAGCATGCAATTCCTCCGGGAAGCCATTGGGTTCGAGGTGTATGTCCTTCATTCTTTGAATCAAGTTCAGACATCGCTAATATGTTAGGCAGCATGTACGTCGGAATCCTGTCAGGAAACAGTGGTATTAATTATGGCCTTTGGTATCACCGAAGATGTTCATAGCATGGCTGGATAGATGGCATGAGTTTATCCGTGGACACGATTTGTGGAGAGCCATTGATGAATAGGATTAGCATGGGATGGGACGTTCTTTGGGGGGAGAGAGTCAGAGAAGCCGCGTTAACGAAGAATATCTGTACCATTCACTCTACCAACAACACAATGTACTTTGCTTTTGAACCCTGAATTTTCAAGTGACGCATAAGTTGTTAACCCTAGCCGTCTTTACGGCTCACCCCTAACAAGTAAAACTTCCAGACTAACTAAAGCTTAAGGGGCTACGTCTACGATCTTATGTAACGCCGATGAGGAATCCACATATGAACTCTTCATCAAATGCATTCAAGGCACAAATATTTCAAGTGATTTTCTGGCGCACGTGACACGCACCTCCTTTTCTCGAACGTTAGCCGTGTCGTGCGAATCCCCAGCTTCAATTTCTCTGTGAAAAATACAAGCTTTAAACTTATTGTTATTCAATGTTAGATGGAGATACTTTTGAGTTCTATTTCATCTGAGGATAGAAAGCTTTTACGGTTTTACCTGGAATCCATTTGCCAGTTTGTATGAATTAATAGATGAAGACAGTTTAGATGAACTCCTATGTTATTTACCTCTTTTGCTTTCAAGATACAATCATAAGACCGAGCAATTTATAGCAATGTACCACCAAATGCGAAAGTCGAAACGAATTTATATATTTCCCTTTCCATTTCCTGGCAAATGTTCCGCATGCTTCAAGGAACTACTCTTAGGTCCTAAACCTTCCTTCTATCTAGACTTGCATATCGAGTGATGTAGCAATGTTAGGTGCAGAATGAAAATGCATATATGCTGGAAACCGAAACAAGTACTCTAGAGCTTCATAGTTGTAGATTCACCCACTCGCTTCCATTGAACCCTATCACGAGATACACACATTATAGAACATGTTTTTTCTTCTTCTTCCTTTATCAACAAATTCATTTTGAACTCGGCCACACCCACCACAGCAAACGCTCCCATCATGTCAGAAGCTCCTCCTTGCCTGGACGCTAGCAAGCCTTGGCTAGAATACGATCTTGTGCTCGAAGAGCAGGAATTGGCGCGAGACTTGAAGCACAAGGCTGCGACACTTCTATGCCATGAACGAATTCATGAGGATTTACAAGCCAAAGAACTGGTAAATAAATTCCACAAAGAAATCTTATCGTCTTCTTCGGAGCTTGAGAGCTTGGAGTGGTGCGTGAAAGAACGAAATGCGCCGATTGTCAAGGATGGCAAGCCAGTTGAGGCGACGCCAGCTCTGCCATACAATGATCACCAGAAATCTCAAGCCGAGCATCTCATTTATGAGACCCACATGAAGTTGCTTTTGTCCATGAATGAGAAGATCCACGACTTCCAATCGGTCCTCAGTCCTCCGCATGTGGCATTCGCCAGCTTAAGAGCAGCACACGAATCCTACAAGTCAAACATCAAATACCTTGAAGGCAGACTAAGCGCATTAACGAAGGCTCAACAACTGGAGAGTAGGGAGAATATGGAGCATATTTCACGGCTGGAAGGTGAATGGGCGGCCCAGAAGTCCGAGATGCAGAAACGCAACGAGAGAGAACTTTCTACACACGAGAGAAAAGCCTCTGCCCTGCAGGTCCAATTAGCAGAGGCACAGGATTTGCAGAATGACTTGCAGACGCAGCAGAAGAATCTGGAGAGCAAATTGGCAGACGCAGAAAAAGAACGCGACGGATACCAAACGAAATACGAAAACATAAGCGGCGAGCTTTCATCTCTAAAAGTGCAATACATCGATGAACTAGGAAGGAAGCGAATGGAGCTTGAAGAAAAGCAAAAGAAGATGGAACAAGCTCGCAAAAGTCACAAAGACCTGTGGAACTACTATTCTACCACAAAAGGAGAATCCGAAGCGAGGGTCGCTGCATTGGAAGCTAGTCTTGCTTTGCAGAAGACAAGTCTCGAGGCCATCAAGGAGGAGATCGCCCAGAAAGTGTTAAGGATTCAAGAGTTGGGACGGGTTTTGAAGGCTAAGGATCAGTGTATTGATGGCTTGCGTAAGTTGGTCTCTAAGACTGAGAGGAAGGGCGAGGCTGCGCTACGAGACCAAGACCGCTACCACCAAGAGGAGACGAAGAAGACCTCCACATGTTTAGAAGAAAGGATCAAGTCCACCAAAGCCATGCTAGAAGCCGCGCATTTGAAGGACAAGGAATTGCCTGGTCTCAAGAGTCGAGTCAAGTTTCTGGAAGCTCAACTCAAGGAGACAGAGGGAGATAGGGACTGCTTCAAGGTCAAGGCAGAGAACCGTCTTAAGCTGGCAAATGCAGCTGAGAAAAGGCTGGAGGAGGCGAAGCAGGCAAACATACAATTGGCATCCAAATGCCAGGTCTCGGAGGCAGCAATAACAAATATGAACCAACAGTTTTCTCAATTCGCAGCAGCATTCCGTGGTCCGGTAAACGACGTTTGTTCAGATACACCCACACAATCACAAGGGACGTGCCCGCAAAGTCAATCTATGGGTGGACAGGGTGTCAAGCGCGGCAGGAGTGAAATGGAGAGTTCTGGTGGCGCGAGCAATACAAACCCACCAAGAACGCCAGGAGCTAAAAGGGCTCCGTTGTCTCCTGATCTCAACAGGCCTGCGACCCCACCAGCACAAGAGCCTGAGACGCCAAAGCCATTCGGTCGTCACACGGTGGTGAAAGCAGTAAGTAGCAGCTATCTATCGGATTTAGTGCGTAGACTAATATCACTTCCTAGCATCACAGAAGATTGAAGGTTAAAGGATGAGAACTGTATATGGGATCTGTTTACTGGGTTTGGATCTCCTGTGAAAAGCGAGAGCCGTGTTGAAGCATCGCCAATGGGGGCGTACCAACAGCACTACGTCAGATTTGCATTGGGAATGCCCATTTAGGATGCTATTCGTGTAGAGAAAAGGGGTCTCGGAGAGTTATATGTGCCGTGGAGCTTTTGTTGATGTATAATAACTATTAAAGCAGAAGCACTTCAAACATGTTTGACAAAATAAACAAATTCTCCTTGAAATTCCTAGTAATCATGCCTCCCTCTGCAGTGGCAACCACGGGGTTGATCTCATTCTACTAGCTTGGTCTGCAGGAGCCTTTTCAACGGGGAGACGACGATGATGCTATAAATAAATCAGTTCCCAGCAGTAAAGATTATGGATGAATGGGACTTCTTACACCTCTAACTTTATAGAATCCATTCCTATCTACCAACTGCTGTTTGTGCATTGACGGTGGTGGTCTTAGCGCATTGTGGTCAAACATGCTTCTTTCGCCAGTATTTCTGTGAGATTATCCCCAATTATCACGACCTCATCGTTGCTACTGGCAGAATCTTCCTCGTTCTCTGAATCATTCTCCTCCAGGCTCTTTCTCAGAGCCACCATTTTCTTCTTGTTCTTTCTTCGGAGTCACTTGTGATCTTTCATGCAGTCCTTAAGAGTAGCTTCCTGCTTCCGGATAGCTTCAAGTCTTGTATTTTGCTTTAGATCACGTATTTCCTCCTAGTATCCTGTAGCTTTACATTCAGGGAATGATTTACCTCGCGGCCTTTGGCGACTTGTGTTTCCTAGGACCTTTTTGGTGAGATAGCGGTCGAATTTGCAAAGTTGAAGAGCTTCGGCCAGGAACGGCAGGACATTGAATTGTAGCGCGTCAACCAATTACACCTAGAAACACCGCACCCCCTCCAATTCCGCCGGTTTCACGCCTGGAAAAGACTTCTAACTACCTCAAACTTATCTACTAGAAAGCATCACACTTCTGTGCCCAGAACAGCTACCATATGAGTGCCTTCTAGTTTCCTTATATTCCTTGACATCCATATCAGCCCCTATCTAAGCGAGATTAAGCGAAAATGAAGTTCAACAACTTGCAAGGTTTGTTTGGTAAAGCAGACGATAAAAGACGCATTGCATGCACATTTCATAGAAGTCCTAGTGAAGTGCTTTATACTCAAGTGTAATAAATTATCCTATTCAAGTAAACATCCTGTTTACTTCACGTGACCGATTATCTGCTAGTATTATGCAGCACATGTAGATATAACAGTATATAAAAACTACTCCACATATACACATTCTGTTTACTTGCTTCACCAAAGAGATGTGCGTGTTGAGAGGAGCACAGAGCCATCATTCTATGGCAGCATGTCGAGGTCACGACCAATGAGAAACGCACCATTCCATCGACTCGTCAGTCTTTCAAGTATGAATTTCTAAGCTAAGAGAATTAGGATGTCTTTCTCTTCTTCGAGTTTTCTGTCACATTAACTTTTACCATCGCAGAAATTGGCTGGCATATACATTCAGGTCGAGATTGACTTTCTTTTCAGAACATGGAGCGTTAGGGCCTGCAGCCTTGTCTGCACTTTTCAGAGGGAAAATATGGCAAAACGCTGGTTCGATTGAAAGCCCTTTGATATTAAGCCACGACCATCAGATAGTTTATTTGACTTGGAAGTCAGATTTCTCTATAGCCATCGGAATCTAATATGGCAGTTCCTTACCATCATACAGATTCTTCGGTCCACCAGTCCACGTCCAAGATGGGACGTTATTATCGAAGAACTTCCCATTATCTCCAGCAATTACGCTCTCAAGCTTACTCAGTAGTCCTGCAACCGATTGGTCAATAGTGAGATCAGCCGCACTAGTTCCCATATCTGTTTGAGTCCACTACTTTCCTGTTAAATAAAATGGAATATGCCGTGAGATAGAATTGCTTACTCCAGGATCAATACTAAAAAATATGAAGCCTTCCTTTTCGAGGTACAAGGAGTATTGCCTTACTAGCATGTTCATTGCAGCTTTGGAGATCTTGTACGCCGGGGTGTTTTGGAACATGAATTCCGCGGCTCTAGTTATTGAACCCATTGCTGACGACCTATAGTGATGGAATTTGTTAGAATGATATCTTTGCTAAGATAGAAACAGGGACTCGCACAAGCTCATGACGGTTTTATTTTGCCCCTTACGAAGCAGAGGCAGGAACGTCTTAGTCACCAGGTGTACCGAGTTGACGTTTACCTTCAGTGTATCTATGAGATCATCCCTGACGGCTGTTAGCTTTCCATTATAAGAAATTTCAATGAAACCTCGCGTAATGTTCATCGTACATCATTTCAATGCCGTCTGAAAAGGGCATAATCCCTGCATTATTAATGATAAAGTCCAAACCCTGTCCGTTCAATGTGCTTTCGACCTGAAGTTTCGCTTTCTGGACGCTCTGTTCACTGGTGACATCAGCGAATAATATAACGAGGCGTTGAGGATATGCCTGTGCAAGTCCTTCAAGTGCCGCAGTTATCTGTCGTGCGGTTACAAACACTACCGACACTTTGGAAGCAGGTTTGCACAGTAAACCCTGTGACATTGCTAGACCCAGGCCGCGAGATGCTCCTGTGATCAAGTATGAAGCCATGACTTCGAGATAAAGGTGAGTTGCGATGGTTTTTGCTGTATTTGTGTCTCCGAAGTGTGCCGTCTTTGCTGAAATGACGAGAGAACTCACCAACTTTATAGAAATCTTTACCTTTGAAAAATCTCAATTTTTGTTTCACATCAATCCGCGCAATTTAGATGATCATACCTCTCGGCTGATATGTCCCGACTATAGCTATTACAGAAAATACTGCCTTCTCGGACATTACGTCACGACCCAACTAGTTGTGGAGTAGAGCATGATTAAATGGCACTGATTAAAGCTGACATCTGATTATCACGGAAAGAAACAATCACCCTGTACTTCGTATAATCACCACCGCGTCGGATGTTAATCGTGTTCTAAATATAGCACCCACCGATTCTTGGTAAGCATGTCGGGAAGCACCTGCCGAAGGCTCGGCTAGCGCACTCCGAAGACTGCCAACTCTCCGATTAGCAACGTCTTAAAGAACCATTCAGATAATTAATAATGTCATATCGGTTTGTACTCTCCATCAGAACAGTTAAATCGGGATGTCATCTGCTATAGCAGACGCAAGTCGAATCTCTAATGCGTAAATTCCCTGATCAGAGTGCTAGGATTTCCTGCTTCGCGCCTGCTAACCGATCCGCAGCTGCATAGCCTGCCGGAAGAGAAAAGTGAAATGTTCTGGTATTCAGCCTTGTCAGAATTGCCAGAAACATAACCAGAATTGCGTTTTTGAAGATTCTGTTAGGCGGAAGAACTATCCGGTGGCGTGAGTAGCTGGCCCCTCTTGCGGGCTACAAGTTATGGCATCTCTAATTCTTGGACAGTTATGTCAATAGTTTGATTCAGAAAGTAGCGGAGTTACAGGAAAAGGTCAATCAGTCTGATTCTGGCGTATGTGGACCTACACCCAACTCTGAGGTCTATCATTCCGTGCTCCATCAAGATGATGGCGCGGCACTTCGTGGTAGTCTTCATCTTAGCCAAGATGGCTGTCAGAACTACAAAACTACTGAGTCTGTCGACGCTCTTCTTATTGGTTCAAGTAAGTCTATTGTATAGCTCAATGGAGATATTAAACTAATAGAACGTCTTGAGATCTTCTTGGGAGTAGCACATTTACTAGTCATCTCAATCATGTGCTACAGCAAGGGGCTGGAACTCACGGAGACGAGATTTTATTGGAAAGCGCAGCGAAGCCTTCTATTATCGGAGAACCTTTCTCCAAATTTCACCAAAAAGTTCGGCAACACCTCTCAACCGAAGAAGACTCCTTAAGTCTTCTATGCACATTCCATGCATCAATCGGCGATGCTTACCATTTCGTCGACCAACGACAGTCTGCCGATCGCCTCGCATCAATTTTTCACTCAACAAGTTCGATGAAGTTTAATGACATGTGGTATACTGAAATCTTGCTCATCTTAGCTTTAGGGCAGCTCTTTTCAAGTCGAAAGAATACGCAAACGAACCCACCTGGAAGAGTCTATCTTTTGGAAGCTAAAGATCGACTCCCTACCGTAGAACAGCTTCTTTCAGAACCAGTCCTTGGGATAGAAATTATGTGCCTCTTGGCTATGTACGACTTGTGTTGTGATAAAGAGAATGATGCTTATGTATATGTACGCCTCTTTCTCACCTGATGATCATATCCAAGGTTCTGACTCATCTGTATTGCAGACTGGTATTGCAGTACGGCTAGCAGCAGCAAGTGGAATGTGTGAAGAGAAAGAGCATGATAACATTCCTCAGTCAGAAAAAGTCCATCAGATACGGCTATGGTGGACACTTTACACTCTAGATAGGTTAGTCAAAAGTTGGCACGAAGATAAAATAGGTTTTGATCATAGATAGGAAAATTGCCTCGTCTATAGGAAAGCGTTACACGGTACTCGCTCACGAAATGCGCATCCCAATGCCTATATCGTATCCTGGCTTTCCCTCGCCCGAACCAATGATAGCAAATATTAGTCTCACGCAAGTCGTAGGAGATATCATAACTAGTATAGTACCCCCATCCGTCCTTGTCGACCTCACACAACTAATGAAATTCCTTTCAGCTCTGTACCCCCCAGGAAAAGAAACAGAAAAGACCATCATAGCCAAAGTCCAAACAATCTTGGACTCATTACACCATATCGCACAGACACTACCAGCCGAAGTCGTAATTGACTTTAATCAGCGCCATCTTCAGGTTTCGAGAACAAGCGCGTCTTTGCATCTAGACATCTTTCAGGTCAGTTGAACTACCGGATAGCCTTCTTTGCTTTGCTTTAACTTATTTGACAAACAGGCTATCATCCTCAGCATACGCCCCGTCATGTTCCATCTGCTGCGGCGCAAGACTGGCGAATCAAGAGGAGAAATACCACCGCCCGAAAAATGTCCCCTCGATCTACTCCGTCTGACGGGTATATGCCGCGACGCGGCGAGCAAGATATCAAAAATCATTCTCACCATGGAAGATAATAAAACATTACGTACGTTTATATACACCGCGTGCCGAGTTTTGTTCTTCCTAGCTAAGTACTATACTAACTAGAACAGTTTATCGCGGGGTGTGGGATCTCAACGCACTAGTAGCAGCAAGTTTTGTTTTTGTCATAGACAGCGTTATATCTCCTTCACTAAAAGCACAGCAATCCGCGCAACTCAATGAAGCGCATAGAATCATATGTGAATTTGCGCAGGCGGGGAATGGAACAGCTACGAGGCGAGCGCGGGATATCCAGCATCTGATTAGCTTGAGCGGACTTTCAGGCTCGGGGCAGTCTACTGAGAATGCGAATATTACGCCAGATAGCTGGAGGCACAGCCAAATGTCGGGTTTAAACCAAGACTCGGTTTCAGAAAGCCCATCGATAGAGAGGAGTGCAGACTCAGACCAGAGTGTACGACTACAAGCGCCCACAACAGCCGAAGCGAACTTCTTAGTCTCATCTCTAGGTACAAGTGGATTTGAATGGGATAGTGGCTCCCTTTTAGTTGGAGATGCCAGTTTCCTCGACATGTACACCGACTCCGATTTCTCACTGACGGGAGTCAATTCCACAGACTGGTTCGAGTTGGAGAGGCTGATGCTTGATTTTCAAGCTGATCCAATGCATAGCTAAATGTGAACACGAGCTACTAATACTTGATATGAATAGCAAGAGATTCAGGTCTAAAGGGCTTTCTTGTAAACTAGAAGTGACTGTAATAAACTCTGCTTTTAAATCTCATAATACTCATAGTTATATCTTCCCAAAGTAAGCTACATAGCATAGAAGTCCCGTCTACTCTCCACTTCTAAATTCAAAGCTTAATACTCATTTCTAAACCTTTGGAATAAGGGAGCGTTAGATTAGTATAGCCGTTTGCGGGCGATCTGAGATGCGCCAAGAGCTCTGCATATCTGGCGGCAGAAGAGATAGAGTTGTCAACGAGGACCACAGCGCCCGATCTCATCTTCGGCTCAAGGAGCTTCAATGCCGGCAAAGCTACTGGTGCCCATACTGTAAAAGGTTTAGCTAACGCATCTCCGGTCGCTAGAGTTACTTACTATCAATCAGGACAAGATCTAATATGGGAACATTCTCCTTCAATGTCTCCAGAAGATCACCCTCCCTCAAATCAACATGACGCGTCACTAGCTCCTCGCCTGCTTCCTTCCAGTACCGCCTCGCCTTCTCTGCCTTCGTAGCCTCCTTCTCCGTGGCAATAACCGTGCCCTCTCCTCCTCCACTCGTTTTAATGTTGCTCCCAACTGCCAAAGCTAGGTATATCGTACTAACACCGAAGCTGGTGCCGACTTCCGCGACGTTGCGTGCACCTGTAGCTCTAGCAAGCTGGTAGACAAACTGGCATTTGTCCTGGTCAAGCGCTATGAACTTGTCGCGCATCAAGTCGTCAAAACCGTCAGGGGTACCGAGGTACGTCCCCAGCGCAGCCTCTTGTGTGGTTGACTCCTTGTGAAGGCGGTCCAGTAGAGCGAGGATATGAGAGGGCGCCACAACGGGGTTGGGTGGGGATGACATGTCGCATATAAGGCTAAATCGACTAGAGGATGAAGCTTGGAATATGGTGCTATGATAAGAGTTATAGGGACAAAGTCGAGGTTGAAACGCCTATTGAGTATTAGCTTAACTGTTCAAACTTTCGTGTATGTATAAGCAATATCCCCATGAGTCATCCCGCGGAGTTCCTGTGTTTGCAGCTAAAACCCCCACATTAAGCGAATATGAGGTAAAGGGGTATGACAAATGAAATGCGAGCATATGACTTACATTCAACATTCGATGATAAATGTAAAAGGGTTGATTATTGATCTAGAAATGATATCAGCTTACAGAAAGTGGGGTACATGCTATAATTTATGTACGCTAGATAAACTAGAGGAAAAGTTTGCACCCCGTTACACATAGACCTAGTTACATAAATGGGGGCCTATTTCTTCCCGAAAGTGGGCGCTAAAGTTGGGGTACTCGGGGTTCAATTTACCCCGTGCTAACTTCCCCACTTCTATTTTAGCGTCAGGCTAGGAGACAAGTATAGATCAAGGCCTTATAAACAGGACAAACGTAAAGAGAGAAGAGATTGGGAGGAAATAATCACTCATAAACCTTTTGTTAGACATGTGCAAACTAACTCCAACAGGCTAGACTAAAATTTCACTTGACAAACTGAAACACTAAAAGGACGAAAAAAGCTGCAAGCGTTTTCCTAGGAGTGCAACTACCCTTTTGAGAGAATAGCCTCCTCACTTCAATCCTCCCCCGATAGTGGGTCTCGTCTCGCTTACCACATCTCAATAACAATCTCAGAGACCTCACCTTCCAACCACATCAACAACCACCTTGATTGCTTCACCTTCACACCGTCTTCTAACTACCTTGGTTCCTTCATCGTTCAACCACTTCCAACCATCTTCATGTCTCCAGGACGATAATTACTGTCCCACTCTATAGCCACAGCAATCAACTTAGATCTCTCATTTTCCAGGCGGCCTCCAATAATATCCTGAACGCAGTTTGCGATCAAATACCAAAAACAAAGTTCCAATCGACCCCCAGCAGCTCAAGGAAGGAACGCATCACCCTCCAATATTCACTTCATCTGGAACTACATCTTCAACCCAAACTTTTCCAATAACATCATCGTAGCAACCTGATCAACCTCCAACTATGGCCCTGTTACACTCTTCCCAGGCGTCCAACAAGCATTGTCGCAAAATTGTTGTCCTGACTGTTCCAGTATCAGCTGCACAACAGGTTCAAAGAATCTTAGCAAGAGTTCCTAGACCGTCCGAACAAACTCCAGCCATGAATCTCCCGACCGCCTTCCCAAACAACCCTCTCCTCGCCTCCTTCCTGACCAATCATACCAATGCGGTATTTGACCTCGATCGGGAAATCTCGCAAGTCCTCGACAGTAAGAATGCCAAGATCGAGGAATTGATCACCGATCTCCACGATTCTCAAAAGCACGAGCTCTTGTACAGGAAGCACATTGAAATTCTCAAATGGAACAACAAGAAGCTCACCTCTAAGCTTGTGGAGATAGTGGATTTAAAGGCGAGACTTGCAAACACGAATGCTTATCTAGAGCAACAAGAGAGCCTTTTGGAGAAACTTCACTTAGCCAACTTGGAGTTGAGTCCTACGGTTGGGATCAGCAAGAAAGCCGCGGGCTCAATCTCGTCTGACAAGGAGCTACAGCTTGAGGAGAATAATAAGGATAAAGACACCAAGCCGAAGAAACGGCTTCGTGTTTGGGGGGGCGTTAAGGTGGTCTAAGGCATTATTATTGTAGTTCCAGCATTTCTTTATGGTGGGAAGGAAAGGATGCCAAGAATCCTCGAGGAATACTTGGTCTTGGTTTCCTCTTTGCAGTTGCAGTTGCGAAACGGCGACGGGTTTGAGGTTTGGGGGTTTGGGGGTTTGGGAGTTTGGGGTTCAATGGATATTAAGTTTTCTTCTTTTCATTATATGTAAATCTTCCTCTTAAATACTACTACTTACACTAAGAACAATGCTAATAAATCCAGAAGCAGAAGTCGTACCCCCCTCTTCCACCTCTTAGCAAATAGCACTAGCTCAACCATTTTCACGTCATGGAGAGAATTTAAACCCATAGGGTTAAAAGTCATCTCTAGTCGGATTTAGAGGGAAGCGAGATAATGGATTTTGCATTAATGTTCACAGCTGCGGGAAGTCTTTGCTCTATTTCATAATTATAAAAACCCCTACGTTGCTCTAAAACTGCTTGTCTGGAAGTGACTTATGAAAATGTAGTTCCTAGTTCTCGTTACTTTTACCCCTAGGCTCTTTTTCAGCTCTTAGCTGAATTTACTATTGATATGTTAATCTAGCTAAGGTATAAGGAGTCAATAATACTTGGTAGAAATCAAAAGTGGTACTGATTTGAAATGGCGAGGACTTAGTGAATGTGTAATATGTATGCTAGAAACTTTCCGCGTGATAGAGGAGATTACCTTTCCGGAGAAGTATATCTATCTATAAAAGTTTATTCTATTCTAGTAGTATATAAGCTGATAGTAATACTAGCATTGAGTAATCCATTATATAAGAAGCTTATATACTTCTAATGCTCTAAGTGGACTGGGTAGTATTTTCCACCTTCAAGTGTTTTGGAACACTGCACTGATAACACGCCATTTTCATTCTTATTCACTTTCCGTACACCTAGATTCTCCCTCTCGGGCTAATGCTTTCTTTTCCGCAATCAACGCCAGCGACCGCCCCCACAAGCAGTCAAGCTCAATGTGAATCTATTTCTGCCAATTCGACATGCAAATTCTTTCGCCGATAATTCGGCAGTCTGATTAACCGCATCATCGCCCTTCTGATCAATCACAACAACAATCCAATTACCTGACTTCCTCACCCAATCCTCGTCAATGAAACAGATAATGTCGTTCGTTACCATGACCTACGAGCATGCGCAGGTCTCCGTCGTCCGCTACGATACGGCTGAGATACCCAAGATCTTCAGGTTCTTCGGCGCCAAGTCAAGTTCCAAGGGAGAGCCATCTGATGTCGGTACCGCAAAGGCAGAGAGAAGAACCACCAAGACCAATGAGGAAGCAGCCCCAGCACGGAAGCAATCGAACACCAAAGTCAAACGCATTAATCCCGCTCTTGGCTCTACGACTGCTCTGACTGACAGTGTCATCAGTGCAGTGGCCTTTGAGTCGACTGCCACGCTTCCAGTACCTGTTCTCAACACTGGAACACCTCTGGATGGCTCCTCAGCTGACATCCATGGCGCTGTTAATAGGCTTGTTGCCGCTCTCAATAAGCAAGTCTCCAAAAACACCCTGCGATCTATACACCACCATGTCGTCGACCTTCGCGAGGCCGAGAGAAACCAAGCACACATCGTGCAAGCGCTGGCTCACCAGATGGCGGGGCTAAGTGTCGAGCTCGAGGAATTCCGAAGTGGTAGGAAGGATCGTCGATCTACTGATGTAATCAACACCATGATTCAAGTGAAAGCAAAAGGCGGCCCACTTACATTCGACCGCTCGTTCTCTATCCGCACCATCAATCTGATCATCGAAGAACACCCCGAGCTCTCATCTGAGCTGGTCGTTCTTAGAGATGCCATACAAGAGCAGGAGATCCAGATGTCTGATTCACTGGCAAGCCTAGAGGCGGATACTCATGGAAAGGTCTTTGAGGCGTTCAAGAAGATTGCGAAGTTGGAGAAGCATCTTGAGGGCAAAAATGCTTTCATTCGCGGTTGCTATGAGAGTATGGACAAGTTCGAGATCGAGGTAAGCACCGGAGTTCTCTGAATATCTGCATATATGAGAATGCTAACTGAGATCTTCACAGTGCGATACTCGTAACGAAGAGATCACCGAACACAAGAAACGCATCAACGAACTCCAGCACGACCTTAAAAAGTCGAGTCAGGAATTTGAAGTCACCCAACGCGAGCAAGGCAGGATGATCCTCCGTCTAGAGAAAGATAAAGGCGCGCTGCTCGATCAGATCGGACTTCTGGAGAGCACTCTGGCCACCGAGCGGCTTAAAGTTATTAATGCAGATCAAGTGAAAAAGGTAGCCATCACCTACACTGACGAGATCAAGGAGTCGTATTCTTTCTATCGAAATTTCTATAAGTCGCAGAGAGCTATATACGACCAGTTCATCGCTCCTCGGAATGCACGTATGATCTCGGATGAGTAAGTCTTTGGATTCTCTCAAGTGAGGCTGCTTGGCTAACTTGGAGTGAAAAGTAGTGAGACTGGTCTTCCAAGTGAGGGGGATGATGATGGAGAGGAGGGACATAGCAGTGAGACTAGTACTAGCGGTGCAGTCAGTAAGTTCTCTCCCCTAAACCTCTTTCCTATTCCGGTAGAAATAACGTTTCAACACGCTACTACACTGTCCTCACTTTCCCCATCATCCCAAACCTACCCCTCTACTTCCATCTAGCGACTCTCCCAAAAAGCAGAAAATGAATACAGTGTCTAACAAAACTGCCCTCAGAAGAGGTCTCCAGCGCCGTCCGTGCCAAATACCGCGAACAACTCGACGACGGACTCCAGCAAGAAGGCCCCTCCCAACCCAGCTCCGACTCCTTCCCCCCTCTACGTCGCGTCCGAGGCTCTGCTTTCCTGGCAATGCTCAATACCCGCCGCACGCACTCCGAGCCTGACCCCATGCCACGAACTCCATCGAATGCCAGTCTTGGGGCCGACACGGTACATGGATCTGTGCAAGAGCTTGAGAGCTCGGGATCGTACTACGAGGAGTCTTCGGGGGAGTTTGTTCGTGGTACTGCGATTGAATGTGCGTTTTGAGTGATCTGTACACCAACTATACTATGTGTGAAGAGTTTGCGGCATGTTCGGCTGGTTAGTTTTCCGGCGGGGGTTTGCTTGGATTGCTTCTTCGAAAAGTGGTGGAGTGGAGGGGAAATGAATGGACATACAGGGCGTTCCAGCACATGCAAAAAATCGTTGGTTTGAAGATGGAAGGTTGGGAAAGGTTACTTTGTTTTGACTTGGTGTTCTTGATTTCGGATGGCGTGGTCGTTAATGATAGAGGACCGTTTACTTTCAACAAAATACCTGGTGCCAGTGATGGCATATGATGTTCCTAGATTGATATTCCGTTTTTGGGATGTCTCCTGAAGATCTGTGGTACGAGCAAGTCCTTGAATGATCCATTCTCCTCTGCGCTGTTCTTTTGTCACTGGCAGCGAGATTTCAGGTTCTAGAACCTAAATGCTAGGAAGGCTTCTACCACGGTACTTCTTATAGAAAGAACTTTAGAACTTGGGGCAATAGAACAATAGGCAGTTCAACGCGAATCGATATAATAGTTTTGATTGAGATATGTGCAAAAGGACTTTGAAGTATTTTCCGGTGACTAGAGACAGGATTTTGAGAAGCGTCAAAGATGATGGGCGTAGAAGCTGTTTCTTACACTATAGCGACATCTACCATACAACCATTTATTGCACTCTCGTCCAGCCTGAAGATATACTTCAAAGCCCGGAATACCAATCCTCATCTTTAACATTCATGCACAAGCACGACACAAGTGAATACCTATAAACGCGCTTCCAACATTCAATCTGTGCGCTGTTGTCGAAGATGACCGGCATTAATCAATTCACAGGGACTTAGTCGCGCCTTCCTTCCCTCACAGCAACTCCCCAAACCCTCCTTGCTTTCTTAACACTTCTAGAAACAAAACTCGCAACAACCTTTCAAGAAAGTCAATAGTCTCAATTACGCATCTACACACACTCCAGACCGCGACAATGGCACCACGTAAACATAACCTCCCCATCCGAACACTGCAGCCATCACCCATCCACGTCCAGGCCCTGCGAACTACCGCCGCCTCCTCGAAAATCACGAAACCCAGCGCAAACTCACCCGAAACCCTCTCGTTAACCCGTCTCCGGCAAAAACTCGCACAGAACCTTCCGCTAATGCGGAAACTCGAAGATGCGTATGTTGGGTTGCAGAAGCGGATTCTGGAGATCGATGATGCGGAACCTGGCAGGGATGGAGATGGGGATGGAGATGATGGGCTGACGGATGAGAGTGAGGTGGCAGCGCACAGGGAGTGGGAGGCTGAATTGGATGAGGCGGAGGCGGAATTTATGGGGGTGGGTGGGCAGTTACGCGTGGTTGAAGGGGAGGTTAGGGGGTTGGAGAGGAGGATTTGGAAAGCGGAGAAGAGGAGGGGGGTACAGGTGGATGGTAAGGCTGGTGTTGTGGGTGGAGGAGGAAGAGAAGGGGTGAGGAAGAGGGGGTTCTGGTGCTTTGAAGCAGTCTGGTTTAAGGACGATCACGGAAACTGGGGATGTGGATATTTTAGATGATGGTAGTGATGTGGAGATTGTGCAGGTTAAGACAAATGTAAGAAGCATGGGGATTGCGGGAAGATTGAAGAAAACTGCTGTGGTTAAGTGGGAATGATCTTTGCGAGGTACTGGACATATTATGATCAGGTCTGGAGGAATATCACGAGACTTGAGGTGTGGGCGGATACCATAAACGGGAGAATTAATTCAACGGAGTTCATAAATGTTTGTAAAGGTAGGTCCCTAACTATTTTGGACATAATCAATCATTGAACCATTGGTTTTCCCCTATTTGATGTAATGGAAAGGCTGCTAGTGTTTTGACTAAGTCGTGTGACTTAGCCCCCTTACTATTTAGACCCATAGTCAGGTACGCACGCACTAGGTAGTTTCGAAAGGAAGGGACCACTCTGTTACTGTTACTGAATCCCCTTTCCACACCAATATTCTTTCACTCAACACTCAACACTTCAATTCTTAATTCCTTCGCATTGATCGAACATCTTCATCAAACTCAAAAACTGCATTTGCATTACTCAAAAAACACGTGAAGACTTTCAGAACGTCACTTTTGGTGGACCTGGTGGCCTTGCAGCAGACAAAACCAAGACCAGCAATGAATGACCTTATGGCGGATTCCGACATCGCCTCACTCTTCTCACTTCCCGAGCCCCCAAGAGCAAGCGAACAGGAGAAGAGTGTGGAGCAGGCGGAGGAAGTCGGCGATGCGACATGGTTCGACGATTGGAATATGCCGAACGACTCGTCTATGGATGAGCCGGAGGCAAAGAGGATGAAATTGGAGCTTGACAAACTTATCTTCACAGATGCATCGCAAGTAGATTTGGACATCGATTCTGACGAAGAGTTCAAGGTGCGAGACAACATAGGCTGGAACAGAGCATGGGACCTGCCTTCATACGGCAATGACATGGCTGAAGATTACCTATACGATCCGAATGAAGGGATCGAGCAAGCGGGCAATGTGCAAGACAAGATCGGCGCAGAAAGAGCAGACACATCGCCCTCTGGAAACGATTCGAACATGGCCCAAAGTCGTCTACACCATCCCGCTGAATCGGTAGTGGCAAAAGCTAATGAGGCACTAGACTTCAACGCACGTTCTGACTGTTCATTTTCTTCTTCGGCTAAGAAGACTTGGGCTCCCTTTGTGCCATATGCTGGTAACGAGGAATTTGGTGAGATAGATGGAGAAAAGTTGGGTTTTCACGGCACAGATGTCGCAGCGGAACACATCGACTATCACACCGAAAATGAAAATTATCCCCCGGGCAACATCATTGACGGGAGTTCCAATATGATCATGAACGCGAACGACGCCCGAACGAACCGTGGTTCTAATGATAATTCCAATGACGGCGACGACGAGGGTAATGGGGATGAATATTCATCACTTAGGGCTGCCTCGCGCGAGAACGCTGCTCCTGCTCACAATACCCCAACCAAGAAACAACTTGCTGGAGTTCAAACTGGAATTCAAACTGGGTTGTCTTCTAACAGAAACTTCGCTCCTGCTGGGGATATTGCCAAGCCCAAGAGGAAATACGTCAAAAAGGCACTACCCAAAGATGGAAAACTCCCCAAGAAGCAAAGCAGCTCCGCTAACAGCGACTCCATTCTTGCAGGGGACGTTGCCAAGCCCAAGAGGAAATACGTCAAAAATACAACCCCCAAAGATGAAAACCCTCCCAAGGAGCAAAGCAGTTCCGCTAACAGCGCTACTGCGAGTTCTGGATCTTTCGAAACAGGCTCAGATGGCATTATCAGAAAGAAGAGAGGCAGACCCATCGGACGCCTGAATGACAAGACCATAGCCAAAAACAAGGCTGCCGAAGAAGAAGCTGCAAAGGCAAACGCAACTGGTGGCAACTGCACTACAACAGTAGCTGGACCTTCAGGCACCAATTCATTCACAAACCCGTCATATAGCCCACCCGGCACCACGGCGACTCCCAGTCCCATGAATTCTTCGCCTTCTCAAAGAGATATGGGTGTGGAAGAAGCCTTGGCCGGTTTTAGTAAAATGACGAAAAATCTACACGTGCTTGGAGCCATGAATGTCGCACCACCGCATGTACATTATACCAACGGGTATACCTCACAATCCAATCCTCATCTCTCGCCACCACCACAGGGACTACCACAGGGATATTATCCTAACGGTTATCACCCACAACCCAATCCCTATCTCTCACCACCAGGTCCACCACCACAAGCACCACCACAGGGGCAACATCCC